>NW_026904164.1:0-92962 GCF_024500275.1 Phycodurus eques | reverse complement strand
ACCGTCAAAGCACTCGGTTTCTCTCCAGTAGTAGGCCTTTATTGACTAAATTGTAACATGACGACCTATGTGACTTTGGCAGGACATTTTAGCGCCTAGTTTTGAGCTAGTGGGCTAAGATTTGAAACAAACGATCGGTGGGAATCCAGCTTTCAGGGGAGTCCTCCCCCGAGTCTCTGGACGGCTGTGGGGCCGAGCGGCAAGCGTTAAAGCACTCACTTTCGGTCCAGTAGGAGGCCTTTATTGACTAAATTGTAACATGACGACCTATGTGATTTTGGCAGGACTTTTTAGCGCCTACTTTTCAGCTACTGGGCTAGGATATGAAACAAACGATCGGTGGGAATCCAGCTTTCAGGGGAGGCCTCTTCCAAGCCTCTCGGAGGTCGTGGGGCCGAACGGCGAGCGTCAAAGCACTCGGTTTCGCTCCAGTAGTAGGCCTTTATTGACTAAATTGTAACATGACAACCTATGTGACTTTGGCAGGACTTTTTAGCGCCTACTTTTCAGCTACTGGGCTAAGATTTGAAACAAACGATCGGTGGGAATCCAGCTTTCAGGGGAGGCCTCCCCTGAGTCTCTGGACGGCTGTGGGGCCGAGCGGCGAGCATTAAAGCACTCAGTTTCGGTCCAGTAGGAGGCCTTTATTGACTAAATTGTAACATGACGACCTATGTGATTTTGGCAGGAATTTTTAGCGCCTACTTTTCAGCTACTGGGCTAAGATTTTAAACAAACGATCGGTGGGAATCCAGCTTTCAGGGGAGGCCTCTTCCAAGCCTCTCGGAGGTTGTGGGGCCGAACGGCGAGCATTAAAGCACTCAGTTCCGGTCCAGTAGGAGGCCTTTATTGACTAAATTGTAACATGACGACCTCTGTGATTTTGGCAGGACATTTTATCGCTTACTTTTGAGTTAGTGGGCTAAGATTTGAAACACATTATCGGTGGGAATCCAGCTTTCAGGGGAGTCCTCCCCCGAGTTTCTGAACGGCTGTGGGGCCGAGCGGCGAGCGTTAAAGCACTCAGTTTCGCTCGAGTACCATGACGACCGATTTGACTTCGGCACGACTTTAGGTCGCTTAATTTCAGCCTAGCGGGCTAGGAATTCACACAGACAATCCTTGGGAATCCAGCTTTCAGGGGAGGCCTCTTCCAAGCATCTCGGAGGTCGTGGGCCCGAACGCCGAGCATCAAAGCACTCGGTTTCTCTCCAGTAGTAGGCCTTTATTGACTAAATTGTAACATGACGACCTATGTGACTTTGGTAAGACTTTTTTGCGCCTACTTTTCAGCTACTAGGCTAAGATTTGAAAGAAACGATCGGTGGGAATCCAGCTTTCAGGGGAGGCCTCTTCCAAGCCTCTCGGAGGTCGTGGGCCTTAACGCCGAGCATCAAAGCACTCGGTTTCTCTCCAGTAGTAGGCCTTTATTGACTAAATTGTAACATGACGACCTATGTGACTTTGGCAGGACATTTTAGCGCCTAGTTTTGAGCTAGTGGGCTAAGATTTGAAACAAACAATCGGTGGGAATCCAGCTTTCAGGGGAGTCCTCCTCCGAGTCTCTGGACGGCTGTGGGGCCGAGCGGCGAGCGTAAAAGCACTCACTTTTGGTCCAGTAGGAGGCCTTTATTGACTAAATTGTAACATGACGACCTATGTGATTTTGGCAGGACTTTTTAGCGCCTACTTTTCAGCTACTGGGCTAGGATATGAAACAAACGATCGGTGGGAATCCAGCTTTCAGGGGAGGCCTCTTCCAAGCCTCTCGGAGGTCGTGGGGCCGAACGGCGAGCGTCAAAGCACTCGGTTTCGCTCCAGTAGTAGGCCTTTATTGACTAAATTGTAACATGACAACCTATGTGACTTTGGCAGGACTTTTTAGCGCTTACTTTTCACCTAGTGCGCTAAGATTTTAAACAAACGATCGGTGGGAATCCAGCTTTCAGGGGAGTCCTCCCCCGAGTCTCTGGACGGCTGTGGGGCCGAGCGGCGAGCGTTAAAGCACTCAGTTTCGGTCCAGTAGGAGGCCTTTATTGGCTAAATTGTAACATGACGACCTATGTGATTTTGGCAGGACTTCTTAGCGCCTACTTTTCAGCTACTGGGCTAAGATTTGAAAAAAACGATCGGTGGGAATCCAGCTTTCGGGGGAGGCCTCTTCCAAGCCTCTCGGAGGTCGTGGGACCGAACGGCGAGCGTCATAGCATTCGGTTTCTCGACAGTAGTAGGCCTTTATTGACTAAATTGTAACATGACGACCAATGTGACTTTGGTAAGACTTTTTAGCGCCTACTTTTAAGCTAGTGGGCTAAGATTTGAAACAAACGATCGGTGGGAATCCAGCTTTCAGGGGAGGCCTCTTCCAAGCCTCTCGGAGGTCGTGGGCCCGAACGGCGAGCGTCAAAGCACTCGGTTTCGCTCCAGTCGTAGGCCTTTAATGACTAAATTGTAACATGACAACCTATGTGATTTTGGCAGGACTTTTTAGCGTTTACTTTTCACCTCGTGCGCTAAGATTTGAAACAAACGATCGGTGGGAATCCATCTTTCAGGGGAGGCCTCCCCCGAGTCTCTGGACGGCTGTGGGGCCGAGCGGCGAGCGTTAAAGCACTCAGTTTCGGTCCAGTAGGAGGCCTTTATTGAATAAATTGTAACATGACGACCTATGTGATTTTGGCAGGACTTTTTAGCGCCTACTTTTCAGTTACTGGGCGAAGATTTGAAACAAACAATCGGTGGGAATCCAGCTTTCAGGGGAGGCCTACCCCGAGTCTCTGGACTGCTGTGGGGCTGAGCGGCGACCGTTAAAGCACTCAGTTTCGCTCGAGTACCATGACAACCGATTTGACTTCGGCACGACTTTAGGTCGCTTAATTTCAGCCTAGCGGGCTAGGAATTCACACAGACAAGCCTTGGGAATCCAGCTTTCAAGGGAGGCCTCTTCCAAGCCTCTCGGAGCTTGTGGGGCCGAACGGCGAGCGTCGAAGCACTCGGTTTCGCTCCAGTCGTAGGCCTTTAATGACTAAATTGTAACATGACGACCTATGTGACTTTGGCAAGACCTTTTAGCGCTTACCTTTGAGCTAGTGGGCTAAGATTTGAAACAAACGATCGGTGGGAATCCAGCTTTCAGGGGAGGCTACCCCCGAGTCTCTGGACGGCTGTGCGGCCGAGCGGCGAGCGTTAAAGCACTCAGTTTCGGTCCAGTAATAGGCCTTTATTGACTAAATTGTAACATGACGACCTATGTGATTTTGGCAGGACTTTTTAGCGCCTACTTTTCAGCTACTGGGCTAAGATTTGAAAGAAACGATCGGTGGGAATCCAGCTTTCAGGGGAGGCCTCTTCCAAGCCTCTCGGAGGTCGTGGGGCCGAACGGCGAGCGTCAAAGCACTCGGTTTCTCTACAGTAGTAGGCCTTTATTGACTAAATTGTAACATGACGACCTATGTGACTTTGGTAAGACGTTTTAGCGCCTACTTTTGAGCTAGTGGGCTAAGATTTGAAACAAACGATCGGTGGGAATCCAGCTTTCAGGGGAGGCCTCCCCTGAGTCTCTGGACGGCTGTGGGGCCGAGCGGCGAGCATTAAAGCACTCAGTTTCGGTCCAGTAGGAGGCCTTTATTGACTAAATTGTAACATGACGACCTATGTGATTTTGGCAGGAATTTTTAGCGCCTACTTTTCAGCTACTGGGCTAAGATTTGAAACAAACGATCGGTGGGAATCCAGCTTTCAGGGGAGGCCTCTTCCAAGCCTCTCGGAGGTTGTGGGGCCGAACGGCGAGCATTAAAGCACTCAGTTCCGGTCCAGTAGGAGGCCTTTATTGACTAAATTGTAACATGACGACCTCTGTGATTTTGGCAGGACATTTTATCGCTTACTTTTGAGTTAGTGGCCTAAGATTTGAAACACGTTATCGGTGGGAATCCAGCTTTCAGGGGAGTCCTCCCCCGAGTTTCTGAACGGCTGTGGGGCCGAGCGGCGAGCGTTAAAGCACTCAGTTTCGCTCGAATACCATGACGACCGATTTGACTTCGGCACGACTTTAGGTCGCTTAATTTCAGCCTAGCGGGCTAGGAATTCACACAGACAATCCTTGGGAATCCAGCTTTCAAGGGAGGCCTCTTCCAAGCATCTCGGAGGTCGTGGGGCCGAACGGCGAGCGTCATAGCATTCGGTTTCTCTACAGTAGTAGGCCTTTATTGACTAAATTGTAACATGACGACCTATGTGACTTTGGTAAGACTTTTTTGCGCCTACTTTTCAGCTACTAGGCTAAGATTTGAAAGAAACGATCGGTGGGAATCCAGCTTTCAGGGGAGGCCTCTTCCAAGCCTCTCGGAGGTCGTGGGCCCGAACGCCGAGCATCAAAGCACTCGGTTTCTCTCCAGTAGTAGGCCTTTATTGACTAAATTGTAACATGACGACCTATGTGACTTTGGCAGGACATTTTAGCGCCTAGTTTTGAGCTAGTGGGCTAAGATTTGAAACAAACGATCGGTGGGAATCCAGCTTTCAGGGGAGTCCTCCCCCGAGTCTCTGGACGGCTGTGGGGCCGAGCGGCGAGCGTTAAAGCACTCAGTTTCGCTCGAGTACCATGACGACCGATTTGACTTCGGCACGACTTTAGGTCGCTTAATTTCAGCCTAGCGGGCTAGGAATTCACACAGACAATCCTTGGGAATCCAGCTTTCAGGGGAGGCCACTTCCAAGCCTCTCAGAGGTCGTGGGGCCTATCTGCGACCGTCAAAGCACTCGGTTTCTCTCCAGTAGTAGGCCTTTATTGACTAAATTGTAACATGACGACCTATGTGACTTTGGCAGGACATTTTAGCGCCTAGTTTTGAGCTAGTGGGCTAAGATTTGAAACAAACGATCGGTGGGAATCCAGCTTTCAGGGGAGTCCTCCCCCGAGTCTCTGGACGGCTGTGGGGCCGAGCGGCGAGCGTTAAAGCACTCACTTTCGGTCCAGTAGGAGGCCTTTATTGACTAAATTGTAACATGACGACCTATGTGATTTTGGCAGGACTTTTTAGCGCCTACTTTTCAGCTACTGGGCTAGGATATGAAACAAACGATCGGTGGGAATCCAGCTTTCAGGGGAGGCCTCTTCCAAGCCTCTCGGAGGTCGTGGGGCCGAACGGCGAGCGTCAAAGCACTCGGTTTCGCTCCAGTAGTAGGCCTTTATTGACTAAATTGTAACATGACAACCTATGTGACTTTGGCAGGACTTTTTAGCGCCTACTTTTCAGCTACTGGGCTAAGATTTGAAACAAACGATCGGTGGGAATCCAGCTTTCAGGGGAGTCCTCCCCCGAGTCTCTGGACGGCTGTGGGGCCGAGCGGCGAGCGTTAAAGCACTCAGTTTCGGTCCAGTAGGAGGCCTTTATTGGCTAAATTGTAACATGACGACCTATGTGATTTTGGCAGGACTTCTTAGCGCCTACTTTTCAGCTACTGGGCTAAGATTTGAAAAAAACGATCGGTGGGAATCCAGCTTTCGGGGGAGGCCTCTTCCAAGCCTCTCGGAGGTCGTGGGACCGAACGGCGAGCGTCATAGCATTCGGTTTCTCGACAGTAGTAGGCCTTTATTGACTAAATTGTAACATGACGACCAATGTGACTTTGGTAAGACTTTTTAGCGCCTACTTTTAAGCTAGTGGGCTAAGATTTGAAACAAACGATCGGTGGGAATCCAGCTTTCAGGGGAGGCCAACCCCGAGTGTCTGGACGGCTGTGGGGCCGTGCGGCGAGCGTTAAAGCACTCAGTTTCGGTCCAGTCGGCGGACTTTATTGACTAAATTGTAACCTGACGACCTATGTGATTTTGGCAGGACTTTTTAGCGCCTACTTTTCAGGTACTGGGCTAAGATTTGAAAGAAACGATCGCTGGGAATCCAGCTTTCAGGGGAGGCCTCTTCCAAGCCTCTCGGAGGTCGTGGGCCCGAACGGCGAGCGTCAAAGCACTCGGTTTCGCTCCAGTCGTAGGCCTTTAATGACTAAATTGTAACATGACAACCTATGTGATTTTGGCAGGACTTTTTAGCGTTTACTTTTCACCTCGTGCGCTAAGATTTGAAACAAACGATCGGTGGGAATCCATCTTTCAGGGGAGGCCTCCCCCGAGTCTCTGGACGGCTGTGGGGCCGAGCGGCGAGCGTTAAAGCACTCAGTTTCGGTCCAGTAGGAGGCCTTTATTGAATAAATTGTAACATGACGACCTATGTGATTTTGGCAGGACTTTTTAGCGCCTACTTTTCAGTTACTGGGCGAAGATTTGAAACAAACAATCGGTGGGAATCCAGCTTTCAGGGGAGGCCTACCCCGAGTCTCTGGACTGCTGTGGGGCCGAGCGGCGACCGTTAAAGCACTCAGTTTCGCTCGAGTACCATGACAACCGATTTGACTTCGGCACGACTTTAGGTCGCTTAATTTCAGCCTAGCGGGCTAGGAATTCACACAGACAAGCCTTGGGAATCCAGCTTTCAAGGGAGGCCTCTTCCAAGCCTCTCGGAGCTTGTGGGGCCGAACGGCGAGCGTCGAAGCACTCGGTTTCGCTCCAGTCGTAGGCCTTTAATGACTAAATTGTAACATGACGACCTATGTGACTTTGGCAAGACCTTTTAGCGCTTACCTTTGAGCTAGTGGGCTAAGATTTGAAACAAACGATCGGTGGGAATCCAGCTTTCAGGGGAGGCTACCCCCGAGTCTCTGGACGGCTGTGGGGCCGAGCGGCGAGCGTTAAAGCACTCAGTTTCGGTCCAGTAATAGGCCTTTATTGACTAAATTGTAACATGACGACCTATGTGATTTTGGCAGGACTTTTTAGCGCCTACTTTTCAGCTACTGGGCTAAGATTTGAAAGAAACGATCGGTGGGAATCCAGCTTTCAGGGGAGGCCTCCCCCGAGTCTCTGGACAGCTGTGGGGCCGAACGGCGAGCGTCAAAGCACTTGGTTTCTCTCCAGTAGTAGGCCTTTATTGACTAAATTGTAACATGACGACCTATGTGACTTTGGCAGGACATTTTAGCGCCTAGTTTTGAGCTAGTGCGCTAAGATTTGAAACAAACGATCGGTGGGAATCCAGCTTTCAGGGGAGTCCTCCCCCGAGTCTCTGGACGGCTGTGGGGCCGAGCGGCGAGCGTTAAAGCACTCAGTTTCGGTACAGTAGGAGGCCTTTATTGACTAAATTGTAACATGACGACCTATGTGATTTTGGCAAGACTTTTTAGCGCCTACTTTTCCGCTACTGGGCTAGGATTTGAAACAAACGATCGGTGGGAATCAAGCTTTCAGGGGAGACCTCCCCTGAGTCTCTGGACGGCTGTGGGGCTGAGCGGAGAGCCTTAAAGCACTCAGTTTCGGTCCACTAATAGGCCTTTATTGACTAAATTGTAACATGACGACCTATGTGATTTTGGCAGGACTTTTTAGCGCTTACGTTTGAGCTAGTGGGCTAAGATTTAAAACAAACGATCGGTGGGAATCCAGCTTTCAGGGGAAGCCTCCCCCGAGTCTCTGGACTGCTGTGGGGCCGAGCGGCGACCGTTAAAGCACTCAGTTTCGCTCGTGTACCATGACGACCGATTTGACTTCGGCACGACTTTAGGTCGCTTAATTTCAGCCAAGCGGGCTAGGAATTCACACAGACGATCGGTGGGAATCCAGCTTTCAGGGGAGTCCTCCCCCGAGTCTCTGGACGGCTGTGGGGCCGAGCGGCGAGCGTTAAAGCACTCAGTTTCGGTCCAGTAGTAGGGTTTTATTGACTAAATTGTAACATGACGACCTATGTGATTTTGGCAGGACTTTTTAGCGCTTACTTTTGAGCTAGTGGGCTAAGATTTGAAACACATTATCGGTGGGAATCCAGCTTTCAGGGGAGTCCTCCCCCGAGTATCTGGACGGATGTGGGGCCGAACGGCGAGCTTTAAAGCACTCAGTTTCGCTCGAGTACCATGACGACCGATTTGACTTCGGCACGAATTTAGGTCGCTTAATTTCAGCCTAGCGGGCTAGGAATTCACACAGACAATCCTTGGGAATCCAGATTTTAGGGGAGGCCACTTCCAAGCCTCTCAGAGGTTGTGGGGCCTAACGGCGAGCGTCAAAGCACTCGGTTTCGCTCCAGTCTTAGGCCTTTATTGACTAAATTGTAACATGACGACCTATGTGATTTTGGCAGGACTTTTTAGCGCTTACTTTTGACCTAGTGCGCTAAGATTTGAAACAAACGATCGGTGGGAATCCAGCTTTCAGGGGAGTCCTCCCCCGAGTCTCTGGACGGCTTTGGGGCCGAGTGGCGAGCGTTAAAGCACTCAGTTTCGGTCCAGTAGTAGGCCTTTATTGAATAAATTGTAACATGACGACCTATGTGATTTTGGCAGGACTTTTTAGCGCTTACTTTTGAGCTAGTGGGCTAAGATTTGAAACACATTATCGGTGGGAATCCAGCTTTCAGGGGAGTCCTCCCCCGAGTATCTGGACGGATGTGGGGCCGAACGGCGATCTTTAAAGCACTCAGTTTCGCTCGAGTACCATGACGACCGATTTGACTTCGGCACGAATTTAGGTCGCTTAATTTCAGCCTAGCGGGCTAGGAATTCACACAGACAATCCTTGGGAATCCAGATTTTAGGGGAGGCCACTTCCAAGCCTCTCAGTGGTCGTGGGGCCTATCGGCGAGCGTCAAAGCACTCGGTTTCGCTCCAGTAGTAGGCCTTTATTGACTAAATTGTAACATGACGACCTATGTGACTTTGGCAAGACTTTTTAGCGCTTACTTTTGAGCTACTGGGCTAAGATTTGAAACAAACGATCGGTGGGAATCCAGCTTTCAGGGGAAGCCTCACCCGAGTCTCTGGACGGCTGTGGGGCCGAGCGGCGAGCGTTAAAGCACTCAGTTTCGGTCCAGTAGGAGGCCTTTATTGAGTAAATTGTAACATGACGACCTATGTGATTTTGGCAGGACTTTTTAGCGCTTACTTTTGACCTAGTGCGCTAAGATTTGAAACAAACGATCGGTGGGAATCCAGCTTTCAGGGGAGTCCTCCCCCGAGTCTCTGGACGGCTGTGGGGCCGAGCGGCGAGCGTTAAAGCACTCAGTTTCGCTCGAGTACCATGACGACCGATTTGACTTCGGCACGACTTTAGGTCGCTTAATTTCTACCTAGCAGGCTAGGAATTTACACGAACAAGCCTTGGGAATCCAGCTTTCAAGTGAGGCCTCTTCCAAGCCTCTCGGAGCTCGTGAGGCCAAACGGCGAGCGTCAAAGCACTCTGTTTCACTCCAGTAGTAGGGTTTTATTGACTAAATTGTAACATGACGACCTATGTGATTTTGGCAGGACTTTTTAGCGCTTACTTTTGAGCTAGTGGGCTAAGATTTGAAACACATTATCGGTGGGAATCCAGCTTTCAGGGGAGTCCTCCCCCGAGTATCTGGACGGATGTGGGGCCGAACGGCGAGCTTTAAAGCACTCAGTTTCGCTCGAGTACCATGACGACCGATTTGACTTCGGCACGAATTTAGGTCGCTTAATTTCAGCCTAGCGGGCTAGGAATTCACACAGACAATCCTTGGGAATCCAGATTTTAGGGGAGGCCACTTCCAAGCCTCTCAGAGGTTGTGGGGCCTAACGGCGAGCGTCAAAGCACTCGGTTTCGCTCCAGTCTTAGGCCTTTATTGACTAAATTGTAACATGACGACCTATGTGATTTTGGCAGGACTTTTTAGCGCTTACTTTTGACCTAGTGCGCTAAGATTTGAAACAAACGATCGGTGGGAATCCAGCTTTCAGGGGAGTCCTCCCCCGAGTCTCTGGACGGCTTTGGGGCCGAGTGGCGAGCGTTAAAGCACTCAGTTTCGGTCCAGTAGTAGGCCTTTATTGAATAAATTGTAACATGACGACCTATGTGACTTTGGCAAGACTTTTTAGCGCTTACTTTTGAGCTACTGGGCTAAGATTTGAAACAAACGATCGGTGGGAATCCAGCTTTCAGGGGAAGCCTCACCCGAGTCTCTGGACGGCTGTGGGGCCGAGCGGCGAGCGTTAAAGCACTCAGTTTCGGTCCAGTAGGAGGCCTTTATTGAGTAAATTGTAACATGACGACCTATGTGATTTTGGCAGGACTTTTTAGCGCTTACTTTTGACCTAGTGCGCTAAGATTTGAAACAAACGATCGGTGGGAATCCAGCTTTCAGGGGAGTCCTCCCCCGAGTCTCTGGACGGCTGTGGGGCCGAGCGGCGAGCGTTAAAGCACTCAGTTTCGCTCGAGTACCATGACGACCGATTTGACTTCGGCACGACTTTAGGTCGCTTAATTTCTACCTAGCGGGCTAGGAATTTACACGAACAAGCCTTGGGAATCCAGCTTTCAAGTGAGGCCTCTTCCAAGCCTCTCGGAGCTCGTGAGGCCAAACGGCGAGCGTCAAAGCACTCTGTTTCACTCCAGTAGTAGGGTTTTATTGACTAAATTGTAACATGACGACCTATGTGATTTTGGCAGGACTTTTTAGCGCTTACTTTTGAGCTAGTGGGCTAAGATTTGAAACACATTATCGGTGGGAATCCAGCTTTCAGGGGAGTCCTCCCCCGAGTATCTGGACGGATGTGGGGCCGAACGGCGAGCTTTAAAGCACTCAGTTTCGCTCGAGTACCATGACGACCGATTTGACTTCGGCACGAATTTAGGTCGCTTAATTTCAGCCTAGCGGGCTAGGAATTCACACAGACAATCCTTGGGAATCCAGATTTTAGGGGAGGCCACTTCCAAGCCTCTCAGAGGTTGTGGGGCCTAACGGCGAGCGTCAAAGCACTCGGTTTCGCTCCAGTCTTAGGCCTTTATTGACTAAATTGTAACATGACGACCTATGTGATTTTGGCAGGACTTTTTAGCGCTTACTTTTGACCTAGTGCGCTAAGATTTGAAACAAACGATCGGTGGGAATCCAGCTTTCAGGGGAGTCCTCCCCCGAGTCTCTGGACGGCTTTGGGGCCGAGTGGCGAGCGTTAAAGCACTCAGTTTCGGTCCAGTAGTAGGCCTTTATTGAATAAATTGTAACATGACGACCTATGTGATTTTGGCAGGACTTTTTAGCGCTTACTTTTGAGCTAGTGGGCTAAGATTTGAAACACATTATCGGTGGGAATCCAGCTTTCAGGGGAGTCCTCCCCCGAGTATCTGGACGGATGTGGGGCCGAACGGCGATCTTTAAAGCACTCAGTTTCGCTCGAGTACCATGACGACCGATTTGACTTCGGCACGAATTTAGGTCGCTTAATTTCAGCCTAGCGGGCTAGGAATTCACACAGACAATCCTTGGGAATCCAGATTTTAGGGGAGGCCACTTCCAAGCCTCTCAGTGGTCGTGGGGCCTATCGGCGAGCGTCAAAGCACTCGGTTTCGCTCCAGTAGTAGGCCTTTATTGACTAAATTGTAACATGACGACCTATGTGACTTTGGCAAGACTTTTTAGCGCTTACTTTTGAGCTACTGGGCTAAGATTTGAAACAAACGATCGGTGGGAATCCAGCTTTCAGGGGAAGCCTCACCCGAGTCTCTGGACGGCTGTGGGGCCGAGCGGCGACCGTTAAAGCACTCAGTTTCGGTCCAGTAGGAGGCCTTTATTGAGTAAATTGTAACATGACGACCTATGTGATTTTGGCAGGACTTTTTAGCGCTTACTTTTGACCTAGTGCGCTAAGATTTGAAACAAACGATCGGTGGGAATCCAGCTTTCAGGGGAGTCCTCCCCCGAGTCTCTGGACGGCTGTGGGGCCGAGCGGCGAGCGTTAAAGCACTCAGTTTCGCTCGAGTACCATGACGACCGATTTGACTTCGGCACGACTTTAGGTCGCTTAATTTCTACCTAGCGGGGTAGGAATTTACACGAACAAGCCTTGGGAATCCAGCTTTCAAGTGAGGCCTCTTCCAAGCCTCTCGGAGCTCGTGAGGCCGAACGGCGAGCGTCAAAGCACTCTGTTTCACTCCAGTAGTAGGGTTTTATTGACTAAATTGTAACATGACGACCTATGTGACTTTGGCAGGACTTTTTAGCGCCTACTTTTCAGCTACTGGGCGAAGATTTGAAACAAACGATCGGTGGGAATCCAGCTTTCAGGGGAGGCCTCTTCCAAGCCTCTCGGAGGTCGTGGGCCCGAGCGTCGAGCGTTAAAGCACTCAGTTTCGCTCGAGTACCATGACGACCGATTTGACTTCGGCACGACTTTAGGTCGCTTAATTTCTACCTAGCGGGCTAGGAATTTACACGAACAAGCCTTGGGAATCCAGCTTTCAAGTGAGGCCTCTTCCAAGCCTCTCGGAGCTCGTGAGGCCGAACGGCGAGCGTCAAAGCACTCTGTTTCGCTCCAGTAGTAGGGTTTTATTGACTAAATTGTAACATGACGACCTATGTGACTTTGGCAGGACTTTTTAGCGCCTACTTTTCAGCTACTGGCCGAAGATTTGAAACAAACGATCGGTGGGAATCCAGCTTTCAGGGGAGGCCTCTTCCAAGCCTCTCGGAGGTCGTGGGCCCGAACGGCGAGCGTCAAAGTACTCGGTTTCGCTCCAGTCTTAGGCCTTTATTGACTAAATTGTAACATGACAACCTCTGTGACTTTGGCAGGACTTTTTAGCGCTTACTTTTGACCTAATGCGCTAAGATTTGAAACAAACGATCGGTGGGAATCCAGCTTTCAGGGGAGTCCTCCCCCGAGTCTCTGGACGGCTTTGGGGCCGAGCGGCGAGCGTTTAAGCACTTGGTTTCTCTCCAGTAGTAGGCCTTTATTGACTAAATTGTAACATGACGACCTATGTGACTTTGGCAGGACATTTTAGCGCCTAGTTTTGAGCTAGTGGGCTAAGATTTGAAACAAACGATCGGTGGGAATCCAGCTTTCAGGGGAAGCCTCACCCGAGTCTCTGGACGGCTGTGGGGCCGAGCGGCGAGCGTTAAAGCACTCAGTTTCGGTCCAGTAGGAGGCCTTTATTGAGTAAATTGTAACATGACGACCTATGTGATTTTGGCAGGACTTTTTAGCGCTTACTTTTGACCTAGTGCGCTAAGATTTGAAACAAACGATCGGTGGGAATCCAGCTTTCAGGGGAGTCCTCCCCCGAGTCTCTGGACGGCTGTGGGGCCGAGCGGCGAGCGTTAAAGCACTCAGTTTCGCTCGAGTACCATGACGACCGATTTGACTTCGGCACGACTTTAGGTCGCTTAATTTCTACCTAGCGGGGTAGGAATTTACACGAACAAGCCTTGGGAATCCAGCTTTCAAGTGAGGCCTCTTCCAAGCCTCTCGGAGCTCGTGAGGCCGAACGGCGAGCGTCAAAGCACTCTGTTTCACTCCAGTAGTAGGGTTTTATTGACTAAATTGTAACATGACGACCTATGTGACTTTGGCAGGACTTTTTAGCGCCTACTTTTCAGCTACTGGGCGAAGATTTGAAACAAACGATCGGTGGGAATCCAGCTTTCAGGGGAGGCCTCTTCCAAGCCTCTCGGAGGTCGTGGGCCCGAGCGTCGAGCGTTAAAGCACTCAGTTTCGCTCGAGTACCATGACGACCGATTTGACTTCGGCACGACTTTAGGTCGCTTAATTTCTACCTAGCGGGCTAGGAATTTACACGAACAAGCCTTGGGAATCCAGCTTTCAAGTGAGGCCTCTTCCAAGCCTCTCGGAGCTCGTGAGGCCGAACGGCGAGCGTCAAAGCACTCTGTTTCGCTCCAGTAGTAGGGTTTTATTGACTAAATTGTAACATGACGACCTATGTGACTTTGGCAGGACTTTTTAGCGCCTACTTTTCAGCTACTGGCCGAAGATTTGAAACAAACGATCGGTGGGAATCCAGCTTTCAGGGGAGGCCTCTTCCAAGCCTCTCGGAGGTCGTGGGCCCGAACGGCGAGCGTCAAAGTACTCGGTTTCGCTCCAGTCTTAGGCCTTTATTGACTAAATTGTAACATGACAACCTCTGTGACTTTGGCAGGACTTTTTAGCGCTTACTTTTGACCTAATGCGCTAAGATTTGAAACAAACGATCGGTGGGAATCCAGCTTTCAGGGGAGTCCTCCCCCGAGTCTCTGGACGGCTTTGGGGCCGAGCGGCGAGCGTTTAAGCACTTGGTTTCTCTCCAGTAGTAGGCCTTTATTGACTAAATTGTAACATGACGACCTATGTGACTTTGGCAGGACATTTTAGCGCCTAGTTTTGAGCTAGTGGGCTAAGATTTGAAACAAACGATCGGTGGGAATCCAGCTTTCAGGGGAAGCCTCACCCGAGTCTCTGGACGGCTGTGGGGCCGAGCGGCGAGCGTTAAAGCACTCAGTTTCGGTCCAGTAGGAGGCCTTTATTGAGTAAATTGTAACATGACGACCTATGTGATTTTGGCAGGACTTTTTAGCGCTTACTTTTGACCTAGTGCGCTAAGATTTGAAACAAACGATCGGTGGGAATCCAGCTTTCAGGGGAGTCCTCCGCCGAGTCTCTGGACGGCTGTGGGGCCGAGCGGCGAGCGTTAAAGCACTCAGTTTCGTTCGAGTACCATGACGACCGATTTGACTTCGGCACGACTTTAGGTCGCTTAATTTCTACCTAGCGGGCTAGGAAATTACACAAACAAGCCTTGGGAATCCAGCTTTCAAGTGAGGCCTCTTCCAAGGCTCTCGGAGCTCGTGAGGCCGAACGGCGAGCGTCAAAGCACTCGGTTTCGCTCCAGTAGTAGGGTTTTATTGACTAAATTGTAACATGATGACCTATGTGACTTTGGCAAGACTTTTTAGCGCCTACGTTTGAGCTAGTGGGCTAAGATTTGAAACAAACGATCGGTGGGAATCCAGCTTTCAGGGGAGGCCTCCCCCGAGACTCTGGACGGCTGTGGGGCCGAGCGGCGAGCGTTAAAGCACTCAGTTTCGGTCCAGTAGGAGGCCTTTATTGGCTAAATTGTAACATGACGACCTATGTGATTTTGGCAGGACTTCTTAGCGCCTACTTTTCAGCTACTGGGCTAAGATTTTAAACAAATGATCGGTGGGAATCCAGCTTTCAGGGGAGTCCTCCCCCGAGTCTCTGGACGGCTTTGGGGCCGAGTGGCGAGCGTTAAAGCACTCAGTTTCGGTCCAGTAGTAGGCCTTTATTGAATAAATTGTAACATGACGACCTATGTGACTTTGGCAGGACATTTTAGCGCCTAGTTTTGAGCTACTGGGCTAAGATTTGAAACAAACGATCGGTGGGAATCCAGCTATCAGGGTAAGCCTCACCCGAGTCTCTGGACGGCTGTGGGGCCGAGCGGCGAGCGTTAAAGCACTCAGTTTCGGTCCAGTAGGAGGCCTTTATTGAGTAAATTGTAACATGACGACCTATGTGATTTTGGCAGGACTTTTTAGCGCTTACTTTTGACCTAGTGCGCTAAGATTTGAAACAAACGATCGGTGGGAATCCAGCTTTCAGGGGAGTCCTCCCCCGAGTCTCTGGACGGCTGTGGGGCCGAGCGGCGAGCGTTAAAGCACTCAGTTTCGCTCGAGTACCATGACGACCGATTTGACTTCGGCACGACTTTAGGTCGCTTAATTTCTACCTAGCGGGCTAGGAATTTACACCAACAAGCCTTGGGAATCCAGCTTTCAAGTGAGGCCTCTTCCAAGCCTCTCGGAGCTCGTGAGGCCGAACGGCGAGCGTCAAAGCACTCTGTTTCGCTCCAGTAGTAGGGTTTTATTGACTAAATTGTAACATGACGACCTATGTGACTTTGGCAGGACTTTTTAGCGCCTACTTTTCAGCTACTGGGCGAAGATTTGAAACAAACGATCGGTGGGAATCCAGCTTTCAGGGGAGGCCTCTTCCAAGCCTCTCGGAGGTCGTGGGCCCGAGCGGCGAGCGTTAAAGCACTCAGTTTCGCTCGAGTACCATGACGACCGATTTGACTTCGGCACGACTTTAGGTCGCTTAATTTCTACCTAGCGGGCTAGGAATTTACACGAACAAGCCTTGGGAATCCAGCTTTCAAGTGAGGCCTCTTCCAAGCCTCTCGGAGCTCGTGAGGCCGAACGGCGAGCGTCAAAGCACTCTGTTTCGCTCCAGTAGTAGGGTTTTATTGACTAAATTGTAACATGACGACCTATGTGACTTTGGCAGGACTTTTTAGCGCCTACTTTTCAGCTACTGGGCGAAGATTTGAAACAAACGATCGGTGGGAATCCAGCTTTCAGGGGAGGCCTCTTCCAAGCCTCTCGGAGGTCGTGGGCCCGAACGGCGAGCGTCAAAGCACTCGGTTTCGCTCCAGTCTTAGGCCTTTATTGACTAAATTGTAACATGACAACCTATGTGACTTTGGCAGGACTTTTTAGCGCTTACTTTTGACCTAGTGCGCTAAGATTTGAAACAAACGATCGGTGGGAATCCAGCTTTCAGGGGAGTCCTCCCCCGAGTCTCTGGACGGCTTTGGGGCCGAACGGCGAGCGTTAAAGCACTCAGTTTCGCTCGAGTACCATGACGACCGATTTGACTTCGGCACAACTTTAGGTCGCTTAATTTCAGCCGAGCGGGCTAGGAATTCACACAGACAATCCTTGGGAATCCAGCTTTCAGGGGAGAACTCTTCCAAGCCTCTCAGAGGTCGTGAGGCCGAACGGCGAGCGTCAAAGCACTCGGTTTCGCTCCAGTAGTAGGCCTTTATTGACTAAATTGTAACATGACGAACGATGTGATTTTGGCAGGACTTTTTAGCGCCTACTTTTCAGTTACTGGGCGAAGATTTGAAACAAACGATCGGTGGGAATCCAGCTTTCAGGGGAGGCCTCTTCCAAGCCTCTCGGAGGTTGTGGGGCTGAACGGCGACCGTTAAAGCACTCAGTTTCTCTCCAGTAGTCGGCCTTTATTGACTAAATTGTAACATGACGACCTATGTGACTTTGGCAAGACTTTTTAGCGCCTACGTTTGAGCTAGTGGGCTAAGATTTGAAACAAACGATCGGTGGGAATCCAGCTTTCCGGGTAGTCCTCCCCCGAGTCTCTGAACGGCTGTGGGGCCGAGCGACGAGCGTTAAAGCACTCAGTTTCGCACGAGTACCATGACGACCGATTTGACTTCGGCACGACTTTAGGTCGCTTAATTTCAGCCTAGCGGGCTAGGAATTCACACAGACAATCCTTGGGAATCCAGCTTTCAGGGGAGGCCACTTCCAAGCCTCTCAGAGGTCGTGGGGCCTATCGGCGAGCGTCAAAGCACTCGGTTTCGCTCCAGTAGTAGGCCTTTATTGACTAAATTGTAACATGACGACCTATGTGACTTTGGCAAGACCTTTTAGCGCTTACTTTTGAGCCAGTGGGCTAAGATTTGAAACAAACGATCGGTGGGAATACAGCTTTCAGGGGAGGCCTCCCCCGTGTCTCTGGACAGCTGTGGGGCCGAACGGCGAGCGTCAAAGCACTTGGTTTCTCTCCAGTAGTAGGCCTTTATTGAATAAATTGTAACATGACAACCTATGTGACTTTGGCAGGACATTTTAGCGCCTAGTTTTGAGCTAGTGGGCTAAGATTTGGAACAAACGATCGGTGGGAATCCAGCTTTCAGGGGAAGCCTCACCCGAGTCTCTGGACGGCTGTGGGGCCGAGCGGCGAGCGTTAAAGCACTCAGTTTCGCTCGAGTACCATGACGACCGATTTGACTTCGGCACGAATTTAGGTCGCTTAATTTCAGCCTAGCGGGCTAGGAATTCACACAGACAATCCTTGGGAATCCAGATTTTAGGGGAGGCCACTTCCAAGCCTCTCAGAGGTCGTGGGGCCTATCGGCGAGCGTCAAAGCACTCGGTTTCGCTCCAGTAGGAGGCCTTTATTGACTAAATTGTAACATGACGACCTATGTGACTTTGGCAAGACTTTTTAGCGCTTTATTTTGAGCTAGTGGGCTACGATTTGAAACAAACGATCGGTGGGAATACAGCTTTCAGGGGAGGCCTCCCCCGAGTCTCTGGACAGCTGTGGGGCCGAACGGCGAGCCTCAAAGCACTTGGTTTCTCTCCAGTAGTAGGCCTTTATTGACTAAATTGTAACATGACGACCTATGTGACTTTGGCAGGACATTTTAGCGCCTAGTTTTGAGCTACTGGGCTAAGATTTGAAACAAACGATCGGTGGGAATCCAGCTTTCAGGGGAAGCCTCACCCGAGTCTCTGGACGGCTGTGGGGCCGAGCGGCGAGCGTTAAAGCACTCAGTTTCGGTCCAGTAGGAGGCCTTTATTGAGTAAATTGTAACATGACGACCTATGTGATTTTGGCAGGACTTTTTAGCGCTTACTTTTGACCTAGTGCGCTAAGATTTGAAACAAACGATCGGTGGGAATCCAGCTTTCAGGGGAGTCCTCCCCCGAGTCTCTGGACGGCTGTGGGGCCGAGCGGCGAGCGTTAAAGCACTCAGTTTCGCTCGAGTACCATGACGACCGATTTGACTTCGGCACGACTTTAGGTCGCTTAATTTCTACCTAGCGGGCTAGGAATTTACACGAACAAGCCTTGGGAATCCAGCTTTCAAGTGAGGCCTCTTCCAAGCCTCTCGGAGCTCGTGAGGCCGAACGGCGAGCGTCAAAGCACTCTGTTTCGCTCCAGTAGTAGGGTTTTATTGACTAAATTGTAACATGACGACCTATGTGACTTTGGCAGGACTTTTTAGCGCCTACTTTTCAGCTACTGGGCGAAGATTTGAAACAAACGATCGGTGGGAATCCAGCTTTCAGGGGAGGCCTCTTCCAAGCCTCTCGGAGGTCGTGGGCCCGAGCGGCGAGCGTTAAAGCACTCAGTTTCGCTCGAGTACCATGACGACCGATTTGACTTCGGCACGACTTTAGGTCGCTTAATTTCTACCTAGCGGGCTAGGAATTTACACGAACAAGCCTTGGGAATCCAGCTTTCAAGTGAGGCCTCTTCCAAGCCTCTCGGAGCTCGTGAGGACGAACGGCGAGCGTCAAAGCACTCTGTTTCGCTCCAGTAGTAGGGTTTTATTGACTAAATTGTAACATGACGACCTATGTGACTTTGGCAGGACTTTTTAGCGCCTACTTTTCAGCTACTGGGCGAAGATTTGAAACAAACGATCGGTGGGAATCCAGCTTTCAGGGGAGGCCTCTTCCAAGCCTCTCGGAGGTCGTGGGCCCGAACGGCGAGCGTCAAAGCACTCGGTTTCGCTCCAGTCTTAGGCCTTTATTGACTAAATTGTAACATGACAACCTCTGTGACTTTGGCAGGACTTTTTAGCGCTTACTTTTGACCTAATGCGCTAAGATTTGAAACAAACGATCGGTGGGAATCCAGCTTTCAGGGGAGTCCTCCCCCGAGTCTCTGGACGGCTTTGGGGCCGAGCGGCGAGCGTTTAAGCACTTGGTTTCTCTCCAGTAGTAGGCCTTTATTGACTAAATTGTAACATGACGACCTATGTGACTTTGGCAGGACATTTTAGCGCCTAGTTTTGAGCTAGTGGGCTAAGATTTGAAACAAACGATCGGTGGGAATCCAGCTTTCAGGGGAAGCCTCACCCGAGTCTCTGGACGGCTGTGGGGCCGAGCGGCGAGCGTTAAAGCACTCAGTTTTGGTCCAGTAGGAGGCCTTTATTGAGTAAATTGTAACATGACGACCTATGTGATTTTGGCAGGACTTTTTAGCGCTTACTTTTGACCTAGTGCGCTAAGATTTGAAACAAACGATCGGTGGGAATCCAGCTTTCAGGGGAGTCCTCCCCCGAGTCTCTGGACGGCTGTGGGGCCGAGCGGCGAGCGTTAAAGCACTCAGTTTCGCTCGAGTACCATGACGACCGATTTGACTTCGGCACGACTTTAGGTCGCTTAATTTCTACCTAGCGGGCTAGGAATTTACACGAACAAGCCTTGGGAATCCAGCTTTCAAGTGAGGCCTCTTCCAAGCCTCTCGGAGCTCGTGAGGCCGAACGGCGAGCGTCAAAGCACTCTGTTTCGCTCCAGTAGTAGGGTTTTATTGACTAAATTGTAACATGACGACCTATGTGACTTTGGCAGGACTTTTTAGCGCCTACTTTTCAGCTACTGGGCGAAGATTTGAAACAAACGATCGGTGGGAATCCAGCTTTCAGGGGAGGCCTCTTCCAAGCCTCTCGGAGGTCGTGGGCCCGAGCGGCGAGCGTTAAAGCACTCAGTTTCGCTCGAGTACCATGACGACCGATTTGACTTCGGCACGACTTTAGGTCGCTTAATTTCTACCTAGCGGGCTAGGAATTTACACGAACAAGCCTTGGGAATCCAGCTTTCAAGTGAGGCCTCTTCCAAGCCTCTCGGAGCTCGTGAGGACGAACGGCGAGCGTCAAAGCACTCTGTTTCGCTCCAGTAGTAGGGTTTTATTGACTAAATTGTAACATGACGACCTATGTGACTTTGGCAGGACTTTTTAGCGCCTACTTTTCAGCTACTGGGCGAAGATTTGAAACAAACGATCGGTGGGAATCCAGCTTTCAGGGGAGGCCTCTTCCAAGCCTCTCGGAGGTCGTGGGCCCGAACGGCGAGCGTCAAAGCACTCGGTTTCGCTCCAGTCTTAGGCCTTTATTGACTAAATTGTAACATGACAACCTCTGTGACTTTGGCAGGACTTTTTAGCGCTTACTTTTGACCTAATGCGCTAAGATTTGAAACAAACGATCGGTGGGAATCCAGCTTTCAGGGGAGTCCTCCCCCGAGTCTCTGGACGGCTTTGGGGCCGAGCGGCGAGCGTTTAAGCACTTGGTTTCTCTCCAGTAGTAGGCCTTTATTGACTAAATTGTAACATGACGACCTATGTGACTTTGGCAGGACATTTTAGCGCCTAGTTTTGAGCTAGTGGGCTAAGATTTGAAACAAACGATCGGTGGGAATCCAGCTTTCAGGGGAAGCCTCACCCGAGTCTCTGGACGGCTGTGGGGCCGAGCGGCGAGCGTTAAAGCACTCAGTTTTGGTCCAGTAGGAGGCCTTTATTGAGTAAATTGTAACATGACGACCTATGTGATTTTGGCAGGACTTTTTAGCGCTTACTTTTGACCTAGTGCGCTAAGATTTGAAACAAACGATCGGTGGGAATCGAGCTTTCAGGGGAGTCCTCCCCCGAGTCTCTGGACGGCTTTGGGGCCGAGCGGCGAATGTTAAAGCACTCAGTTTC
The DNA here is from genome assembly GCF_024500275.1 of Phycodurus eques. Taxonomy (NCBI): domain Eukaryota; kingdom Metazoa; phylum Chordata; class Actinopteri; order Syngnathiformes; family Syngnathidae; genus Phycodurus; species Phycodurus eques. The sequence continues at coordinate 71,800 of NW_026904164.1, read as the reverse complement.
GGTCCAGTAGTAGGCCTTTATTGAATAAATTGTAACATGACGACCTATGTGATTTTGGCAGGACTTTTTAGCGCTTACTTTTGAGCTAGTGGGCTAAGATTTGAAACACATTATCGGTGGGAATCCAGCTTTCAGGGGAGTCCTCCCCCGAGTATCTGGACGGATTTGGGGCCGAACGGCGAGCGTTAAAGCACTCAGTTTCGCTCGAGTACCATGACGACCGATTTGACTTCGGCACGACTTTAGGTCGCTTAATTTCAGCCTAGCGGGCTAGGAATTCACACAGACAATCCTTGGGAATCCAGCTTTCAGGGGAGGCCTCTTCCAAGCCTCTCGGAGGTTGTGGGGCCGAACGGCGAGCGTTAAAGCACTCAGTTTCTCTCCAGTAGTCGGCCTTTATTGACTAAATTGTAACATGACGACCTATGTGACTTTGGCAGGACTTTTTAGCGCCTACTTTTCAGCTACTGGGCGAAGATTTGAAACAAACGATCGGTGGGAATCCAGCTTTCAGGGGAAGCCTCTTCCAAGCCTCTCGGAGGTCGTGGGCCCGAACGGCGGGCGTCAAAGCACTCGGTTTCGGTCCAGTAGGAGGCCTTTATTGACTAAATTGTAACATGACTACCTATGTGACTTTGGCAAGATCTTTTAGCGCTTACCTTTGAGCTAGTGGGCTAAGATTTGAGAAAAACAATCGGTGGGAATCCAGCTTTTAGGGGAGGCCGCTTCCAAGCCTCTCGGAGGTCGTGGGCCCGAACGGCGAGCGTCAAAGCACTCGGTTTCGCTCGAGTACCATGACGACCGATTTGACTTCGGCACGACTTTAGGTCGCTTAATTTCTACCTAGCGGGCTAGGAATTTACACAAACAAGCCTTGGGAATCCAGCTTTCAAGGGAGGCCTCTTCCAAGCCTCTCGGAGCTCGTGAGGCCGAACGGCGAGCGTCAAAGCACTCTGTTTCGCTCCAGTAGTAGGGTTTTATTGACTAAATTGTAACATGACGACCTATGTGACTTTGGCAGGACTTTTTAGCGCCTACTTTTCAGCTACTGGGCGAAGATTTGAAACAAACGATCGGTGGGAATCCAGCTTTCAGGGGAGGCCTCTTCCAAGCCTCTCGGAGGTCGTGGGCCCGAACGGCGAGCGTCAAAGCACTCGGTTTCGCTCCAGTCTTAGGCCTTTATTGACTAAATTGTAACATGACAACCTATGTGACTTTGGCAGGACTTTTTAGCGCTTACTTTTGACCTAGTGCGCTAAGATCTGAAACAAACGATCGGTGGGAATCCAGCTTTCAGGGGAGTCCTCCCCCGAGTCGCTGGACGGCTTTGGGGCCGAGCGGCGAGCGTTAAAGCACATAGTTTCGGTCCAGTAGTAGGCCTTTATTGAATAAATTGTAACATGACGACCTATGTGATTTTGGCAGGACTTTTTAGCGCTTACTTTTGAGCTAGTGGGCTAAGATTTGAAACACATTATCGGTGGGAATCCAGCTTTCAGGGGAGTCCTCCCCCGAGTATCTGGACGGATGTGGGGCCGAACGGCGAGCGTTAAAGCACTCAGTTTCGCTCGAGTACCATGACGACCGATTTGACTTCGGCACAACTTTAGGTCGCTTAATTTCAGCCGAGCGGGCTAGGAATTCACACAGATAATCCTTGGGAATCCAGCTTTCAGGGGAGAACTCTTCCAAGCCTCTCAGAGGTCGTGAGGCCAAACGGCGAGCGTCAAAGCACTCGGTTTCGCTCCAGTAGTAGGCCTTTATTGACTAAATTGTAACATGACGAACGATGTGATTTTGGCAGGACTTTTTAGCGCCTACTTTTCAGTTACTGGGCGAAGATTTGAAACAAACGATCGGTGGGAATCCAGCTTTCAGGGGAGGCCTCTTCCAAGCCTCTTGGAGGTTGTGGGGCTGAACGGCGAGCGTTAAAGCACTCAGTTTCTCTCCAGTAGTCGGCCTTTATTGACTAAATTGTAACATGACGACCTATGTGACTTTGGCAAGACTTTTTAGCGCCTACGTTTGAGCTAGTGGGCTAAGATTTGAAACAAACGATCGGTGGGAATCCAGCTTTCAGGGGAGGCCTCCCCCGAGACTCTGGACAGCTGTGGGGCCGAGCGGCGAGCGTTAAAGCACTCAGTTTCGGTCCAGTAGGAGGCCTTTATTGGCTAAATTGTAACATGACGACCTATGTGATTTTGGCAGGACTTCTTAGCGCCTACTTTTCAGCTACTGGGCTAAGATTTTAAACAAACGATCGGTGGGAATCCAGCTTTCAGGGGAGGCCTCTTCCAAGCCTCTCGGAGGTCGTGGGGCCGAACGGCGAGCGTCAAAGCACTCGGTTTCGCTCCAGTAGGAGGCCTATATTGACTAAATTGTAACATGACAACCTATGTGACTTTGGCAGGACGTTTTAGCGCTTACTTTTGACCTAGTGCGCTAAGATTTGAAACAAACGATCGGTGGGAATCCAGCTTTCCGGGTAGTCCTCCCCCGAGTCTCTGAACGGCTGTGGGGCCGAGCGACGAGCGTTAAAGCACTCAGTTTCGCACGAGTACCATGACGACCGATTTGACTTCGGCACGACTTTAGGTCGCTTAATTTCAGCCTAGCGGGCTAGGAATTCACACAGACAATCCTTGGGAATCCAGCTTTCAGGGGAGGCCACTTCCAAGCCTCTCAGAGGTCGTGGGGCCTATCGGCGAGCGTCAAAGCACTCGGTTTCGCTCCAGTAGTAGGCCTTTATTGACTAAATTGTAACATGACGACCTATGTGACTTTGGCAAGACTTTTTAGCGCTTACTTTTGAGCTAGTGGGCTAAGATTTGAAACAAACGATCGGTGGGAATACAGCTTTCAGGGGAGGCCTCCCCCGAGTCTCTGGACAGCTGTGGGGCCGAACGGCGAGCGTCAAAGCACTTGGTTTCTCTCCAGTAGTAGGCCTTTATTGAATAAATTGTAACATGACAACCTATGTGACTTTGGCAGGACATTTTAGCGCCTAGTTTTGAGCTAGTGGGCTAAGATTTGGAACAAACGATCGGTGGGAATCCAGCTTTCAGGGGAAGCCTCACCCGAGTCTCTGGACGGCTGTGGGGCCGAGCGGCGAGCGTTAAAGCACTCAGTTTCGCTCGAGTACCATGACGACCGATTTGACTTCGGCACGACGTTAGGTCGCTTAATTTCTACCTAGCGGGCTAGGAATTAACACGAACAAGCCTTGGGAATCCAGCTTTCAAGTGAGGCCTCTTCCAAGCCTCTCGGAGCTTGTGAGCCTGAACGGCGAGCGTCAAAGCACTCTGTTTCGCTCCAGTAGTAGGGTTTTATTGACTAAATTGTAACATGACGACCTATGTGACTTTGGCAGGACTTTTTAGCGCCTACTTTTCAGCTACTGGGCGAAGATTTAAAACAAACGATCGGTGGGAATCCAGATTTCAGGGGAGGCCTCTTCCAAGCCTCTCGGAGGTCGTGGGCCCGAACGGCGAGCGTCAAAGCACTCGGTTTCGCTCCAGTCTTAGGCCTTTATTGACTAAATTGTAACATGACAACCTCTGTGACTTTGGCAGGACTTTTTAGCGCTTACTTTTGAGCTAGTGGGCTAAGATTTGAAACAAACGATCGGTGGGAATACAGCTTTCAGGGGAGGCCTCCCCCGAGTCTCTGGACAGCTGTGGGGCCGAACGGCGAGCGTCAAAGCACTTGGTTTCTCTCCAGTAGTAGGCCTTTATTGAATAAATTGTAACATGACAACCTATGTGACTTTGGCAGGACATTTTAGCGCCTAGTTTTGAGCTAGTGGGCTAAGATTTGGAACAAACGATCGGTGGGAATCCAGCTTTCAGGGGAAGCCTCACCCGAGTCTCTGGACGGCTGTGGGGCCGAGCGGCGAGCGTTAAAGCACTCAGTTTCGCTCGAGTACCATGACGACCGATTTGACTTCGGCACGACGTTAGGTCGCTTAATTTCTACCTAGCGGGCTAGGAATTAACACGAACAAGCCTTGGGAATCCAGCTTTCAAGTGAGGCCTCTTCCAAGCCTCTCGGAGCTTGTGAGCCTGAACGGCGAGCGTCAAAGCACTCTGTTTCGCTCCAGTAGTAGGGTTTTATTGACTAAATTGTAACATGACGACCTATGTGACTTTGGCAGGACTTTTTAGCGCCTACTTTTCAGCTACTGGGCGAAGATTTAAAACAAACGATCGGTGGGAATCCAGATTTCAGGGGAGGCCTCTTCCAAGCCTCTCGGAGGTCGTGGGCCCGAACGGCGAGCGTCAAAGCACTCGGTTTCGCTCCAGTCTTAGGCCTTTATTGACTAAATTGTAACATGACAACCTCTGTGACTTTGGCAGGACTTTTTAGCGCTTACTTTTGACCTAGTGCGCTAAGATTTGAAACAAACGATCGGTGGGAATCCAGCTTTCAGGGGAGTCCTCCCCCGAGTCTCTGGACGGCTTTGGGGCCGAGCGGCGAGCGTTTAAGCACTTGGTTTCTCTCCAGTAGTAGGCCTTTATTGACTAAATTGTAACATGACGACCTATGTGACTTTGGCAGGACATTTTAGCGCCTAGTTTTGAGCTAGTGGGCTAAGATTTGAAACAAACGATCGGTGGGAATCCAGCTTTCAGGGGAAGCCTCACCCGAGTCTCTGGACGGCTGTGGGGCCGAGCGGCGAGCATTAAAGCACTCAGTTCCGGTCCAGTAGGAGGCCTTTATTGAGTAAATTGTAACATGACGACCTCTGTGACTTTGGCAGGACATTTTATCGCTTACTTTTGAGTTAGTGGGCTAAGATTTGAAACACATTATCGGTGGGAATCCAGCTTTCAGGGGAGTCCTCCCCCGAGTTTCTGAACGGCTGTGGGGCCGAGCGGCGAGCGTTAAAGCACTCAGTTTCGCTCGAGTACCATGACGACCGATTTGACTTCGGCACGACTTTAGGTCGCTTAATTTAAGCCTAGCGGGCTAGGAATTCACACAGACAATCCTTGGGAATCCAGCTTTCAGGGGAGGCCTCTTCCAAGCCTCTCGGAGGTCGTGGGGCCGAACGGCGAGCGTCATAGCATTCGGTTTCTCTACAGTAGTAGGCCTTTATTGACTAAATTGTAACATGACGACCTATGTGACTTTGGTAAGACTTTTTTGCGCCTACTTTTCAGCTACTAGGCTAAGATTTGAAAGAAACGATCGGTGGGAATCCAGCTTTCAGGGGAGGCCTCTTCCAAGCCTCTCGGAGGTCGTGGGCCCGAACGGCGAGCGTCAAAGCACTCTGTTTCGCTCCAGTAGTAGGCCTTTATTGACTAAATTGTAACATGACAACCTATGTGACTTTGGCAGGACTTTTAAGCGCTTACTTTTCACCTAGTGCGCTAAGATTTGAAACAAACGATTGGTGGGAATCCAGCTTTCAGGGGAGTCCTCCCCCGAGTCTCTGGACGGCTGTGGGACCGAGCAGCGAGCGTTAAAGCACTCAGTTTCGGTCCAGTAGGAGGCCTTTATTGGCTAAATTGTAACATGACGACCTATGTGACTTTGGCAGGACATTTTAGCGCCTAGTTTTGAGCTAGTGGGCTAAGATTTGAAACAAACGATCGGTGGGAATCCAGCTTTCAGGGGAGTCCTCCTCTGAGTCTCTGGACGGCTGTGGGGCCGAGCGGCGAGCGTAAAAGCACTCACTTTTGGTCCAGTAGGAGGCCTTTATTGACTAAATTGTAACATGACGACCTATGTGATTTTGGCAGGACTTTTTAGCGCTTACTTTTGAGCTAGTGGGCTAAGATTTGAAACACATTATCGGTGGGAATCCAGCTTTCAGGGGAGTCCTCCCCCGAGTATCTGGACGGATGTGGGGCCGAACGGCGAGCGTTAAAGCACTCAGTTTCGCTCGAGTACCATGACGACCGATTTGACTTCGGCACAACTTTAGGTCGCTTAATTTCAGCCGAGCGGGCTAGGAATTCACACAGATAATCCTTGGGAATCCAGCTTTCAGGGGAGAACTCTTCCAAGCCTCTCAGAGGTCGTGAGGCCAAACGGCGAGCGTCAAAGCACTCGGTTTCGCTCCAGTAGTAGGCCTTTATTGACTAAATTGTAACATGACGAACGATGTGATTTTGGCAGGACTTTTTAGCGCCCACTTTTCAGTTACTGGGCGAAGATTTGAAACAAACGATCGGTGGGAATCCAGCTTTCAGGGGAGGCCTCTTCCAAGCCTCTTGGAGGTTGTGGGGCTGAACGGCGAGCGTTAAAGCACTCAGTTTCTCTCCAGTAGTCGGCCTTTATTGACTAAATTGTAACATGACGACCTATGTGACTTTGGCAAGACTTTTTAGCGCCTACGTTTGAGCTAGTGGGCTAAGATTTGAAACAAACGATCGGTGGGAATCCAGCTTTCAGGGGAGGCCTCCCCCGAGACTCTGGACGGCTGTGGGGCCGAGCGGCGAGCGTTAAAGCACTCAGTTTCGGTCCAGTAGGAGGCCTTTATTGGCTAAATTGTAACATGACGACCTATGTGATTTTGGCAGGACTTCTTAGCGCCTACTTTTCAGCTACTGGGCTAAGATTTTAAACAAACGATCGGTGGGAATCCAGCTTTCAGGGGAGGCCTCTTCCAAGCCTCTCGGAGGTCGTGGGGCCGAACGGCGAGCGTCAAAGCACTCGGTTTCGCTCCAGTAGGAGGCCTATATTGACTAAATTGTAACATGACAACCTATGTGACTTTGGCAGGACGTTTTAGCGCTTACTTTTGACCTAGTGCGCTAAGATTTGAAACAAACGATCGGTGGGAATCCAGCTTTCCGGGTAGTCCTCCCCCGAGTCTCTGAACGGCTGTGGGGCCGAGCGACGAGCGTTAAAGCACTCAGTTTCGCACGAGTACCATGACGACCGATTTGACTTCGGCACGACTTTAGGTCGCTTAATTTCAGCCTAGCGGGCTAGGAATTCACACAGACAATCCTTGGGAATCCAGCTTTCAGGGGAGGCCACTTCCAAGCCTCTCAGAGGTCGTGGGGCCTATCGGCGAGCGTCAAAGCACTCGGTTTCGCTCCAGTAGTAGGCCTTTATTGACTAAATTGTAACATGACGACCTATGTGACTTTGGCAAGACTTTTTAGCGCTTACTTTTGAGCTAGTGGGCTAAGATTTGAAACAAACGATCGGTGGGAATACAGCTTTCAGGGGAGGCCTCCCCCGAGTCTCTGGACAGCTGTGGGGCCGAACGGCGAGCGTCAAAGCACTTGGTTTCTCTCCAGTAGTAGGCCTTTATTGAATAAATTGTAACATGACAACCTATGTGACTTTGGCAGGACATTTTAGCGCCTAGTTTTGAGCTAGTGGGCTAAGATTTGGAACAAACGATCGGTGGGAATCCAGCTTTCAGGGGAAGCCTCACCCGAGTCTCTGGACGGCTGTGGGGCCGAGCGGCGAGCGTTAAAGCACTCAGTTTCGCTCGAGTACCATGACGACCGATTTGACTTCGGCACGACGTTAGGTCGCTTAATTTCTACCTAGCGGGCTAGGAATTTACACGAACAAGCCATGGGAATCCAGCTTTCAAGTGAGGCCTCTTCCAAGCCTCTCGGAGCTTGTGAGCCTGAACGGCGAGCGTCAAAGCACTCTGTTTCGCTCCAGTAGTAGGGTTTTATTGACTAAATTGTAACATGACGACCTATGTGACTTTGGCAGGACTTTTTAGCGCCTACTTTTCAGCTACTGGGCGAAGATTTAAAACAAACGATCGGTGGGAATCCAGATTTCAGGGGAGGCCTCTTCCAAGCCTCTCGGAGGTCGTGGGCCCGAACGGCGAGCGTCAAAGCACTCGGTTTCGCTCCAGTCTTAGGCCTTTATTGACTAAATTGTAACATGACAACCTCTGTGACTTTGGCAGGACTTTTTAGCGCTTAATTTTGACCTAGTGCGCTAAGATTTGAAACAAACGATCGGTGGGAATCCAGCTTTCAGGGGAGTCCTCCCCCGAGTCTCTGGACGGCTTTGGGGCCGAGCGGCGAGCGTTTAAGCACTTGGTTTCTCTCCAGTAGTAGGCCTTTATTGACTAAATTGTAACATGACGACCTATGTGACTTTGGCAGGACATTTTAGCGCCTAGTTTTGAGCTAGTGGGCTAAGATTTGAAACAAACGATCGGTGGGAATCCAGCTTTCAGGGGAAGCCTCACCCGAGTCTCTGGACGGCTGTGGGGCCGAGCGGCGAGCATTAAAGCACTCAGTTCCGGTCCAGTAGGAGGCCTTTATTGAGTAAATTGTAACATGACGACCTCTGTGACTTTGGCAGGACATTTTATCGCTTACTTTTGAGTTAGTGGGCTAAGATTTGAAACACATTATCGGTGGGAATCCAGCTTTCAGGGGAGTCCTCCCCCGAGTTTCTGAACGGCTGTGGGGCCGAGCGGCGAGCGTTAAAGCACTCAGTTTCGCTCGAGTACCATGACGACCGATTTGACTTCGGCACGACTTTAGGTCGCTTAATTTAAGCCTAGCGGGCTAGGAATTCACACAGACAATCCTTGGGAATCCAGCTTTCAGGGGAGGCCTCTTCCAAGCCTCTCGGAGGTCGTGGGGCCGAACGGCGAGCGTCATAGCATTCGGTTTCTCTACAGTAGTAGGCCTTTATTGACTAAATTGTAACATGACGACCTATGTGACTTTGGTAAGACTTTTTTGCGCCTACTTTTCAGCTACTAGGCTAAGATTTGAAAGAAACGATCGGTGGGAATCCAGCTTTCAGGGGAGGCCTCTTCCAAGCCTCTCGGAGGTCGTGGGCCCGAACGGCGAGCGTCAAAGCACTCTGTTTCGCTCCAGTAGTAGGCCTTTATTGACTAAATTGTAACATGACAACCTATGTGACTTTGGCAGGACTTTTAAGCGCTTACTTTTCACCTAGTGCGCTAAGATTTGAAACAAACGATTGGTGGGAATCCAGCTTTCAGGGGAGTCCTCCCCCGAGTCTCTGGACGGCTGTGGGACCGAGCAGCGAGCGTTAAAGCACTCAGTTTCGGTCCAGTAGGAGGCCTTTATTGGCTAAATTGTAACATGACGACCTATGTGACTTTGGCAGGACATTTTAGCGCCTAGTTTTGAGCTAGTGGGCTAAGATTTGAAACAAACGATCGGTGGGAATCCAGCTTTCAGGGGAGTCCTCCTCTGAGTCTCTGGACGGCTGTGGGGCCGAGCGGCGAGCGTAAAAGCACTCACTTTTGGTCCAGTAGGAGGCCTTTATTGACTAAATTGTAACATGACGACCTATGTGATTTTGGCAGGACTTTTTAGCGCCTACTTTTCAGCTACTGGGCTAGGATATGAAACAAACGATCGGTGGGAATCCAGCTTTCAGGGGAGGCCTCTTCCAAGCCTCTCGGAGGTCGTGGGGCCGAACGGCGAGCGTCAAAGCACTCACTTTTGGTCCAGTAGTAGGCCTTTATTGACTAAATTGTAACATGACAACCTATGTGAATTTGGCAGGACTTTTTAGCGCTTACTTTTCACCTAGTGCGCTAAGATTTTAAACAAACGATCGGTGGGAATCCAGCTTTCAGGGGAGGCTACCCCCGAGTCTCTGGACGGCTGTGGGGCCGAGCGGCGAGCGTTAAAGCACTCAGTTTCGGTCCAGTAATAGGCCTTTATTGACTAAATTGTAACATGACGACCTATGTGATTTTGGCAGGACTTTTTAGCGCCTACTTTTCAGCTACTGGGCTAAGATTTGAAAGAAACGATCGGTGGGAATCCAGCTTTCAGGGGAGGCCTCTTCCAAGCCTCTTGGAGGTTGTGGGCCCGAATGGCGAGCATCAAAGCACTCGGTTTCGCTCCAGTAGTAGGCCTTTATTGACTAAATTTTAACATGACAACCTATGTGACTTTGGCAGGACGTTTTAGCGCTTACTTTTGACCTAGTGTGCTAAGATTTGAAACAAACGATCGGTGGGAATCCAGCTTTCAGGGGAGTCCTCCCCCGAGTCTCTGGACGGCTGTGGGGCCGAGCGGCGAGCGTTAAAGCACTCAGTTTCGTTCGAGTACCATGACGACCGATTTGACTTCGGCACGACTTTAGGTCGCTTAATTTCAGCCTAGCGGGCTAGGAATTCACACAGACAATCCTTGGGAATCCAGCTTTCAGGGGAGGCCACTTCCAAGCCTCTCAGAGGTCGTGGGGCCTATCTGCGAGTGTCAAAGCACTCGGTTTCTCTCCAGTAGTAGGCCTTTATTGACTAAATTGTAACATGACGACCTATGTGACTTTGGCAGGACATTTTAGCGCCTAGTTTTGAGCTAGTGGGCTAAGATTTGAAACAAACGATCGGTGGGAATCCAGCTTTCAGGGGAGTCCTCCCCCAAGTCTCTGGACGGCTGTGGGGCCGAGCGGCGAGCGTTAAAGCACTCAGTTTCGGTCCAGTAGGAGGCCTTTATTGACTAAATTGTAACATGACGACCGATGTGATTTTGGCAGGACTTTTTAGCGCCTACTTTTCAGCTACTGGGCTAGGATATGAAACAAACGATCGGTGGGAATCCAGCTTTCAGGGGAGGCCTCTTCCAAGCCTCTCGGAGGTCGTGGGGCCGAACGGCGAGCGTCAAAGCACTCGGTTTCGCTCCAGTAGTAGGCCTTTATTGACTAAATTGTAACATGACGACCAATGTGACTTTGGTAAGACTTTTTAGCGCCTACTTTTAAGCTAGTGGGCTACGATTTGAAACAAACGATCGGTGGGAATCCAGCTTTCATGGGAGGCCTCCCCTGAGTGTCTGGACGGCTGTGGGGCCGTGCGGCGAGCGTTAAAGCACTCAGTTTCGGTCCAGTCGGCGGACTTTATTGACTAAATTGTAACCTGACGACCTATGTGATTTTGGCAGGACTTTTTAGCGCCTACTTTTCAGTTACTGGGCGAAGATTTTAAACAAACAATCGGTGGGAATCCAGCTTTCAGGGGAGGCCTACCCCGAGTCTCTGGACTGCTGTGGGGCCGAGCGGCGACCGTTAAAGCACTCAGTTTCGCTCGAGTACCATGACAACCGATTTGACTTCGGCACGACTTTAGGTCGCTTAATTTCAGCCTAGCGGGCTAGGAATTCACACAGCCAAGCCTTGGGAATCCAGCTTTCAAGGGAGGCCTCTTCCAAGCCTCTCGGAGCTTGTGGGGCCGAACGGCGAGCGTCGAAGCACTCGGTTTCGCTCCAGTCGTAGGCCTTTGACTAAATTGTAACATGACGACCTATGTGACTTTGGCAAGACCTTTTAGCGCTTACCTTTGAGCTAGTGGGCTAAGATTTGAAACAAACGATCGGTGGGAATCCAGCTTTCAGGGGAGGCTACCCCCGAGTCTCTGGACGGCTGTGGGGCCGAGCGGCGAGCGTTAAAGCACTCAGTTTCGGTCCAGTAATAGGCCTTTATTGACTAAATTGTAACATGACGACCTATGTGATTTTGGCAGGACTTTTTAGCGCCTACTTTTCAGCTACTGGGCTAAGATTTGAAAGAAACGATCGGTGGGAATCCAGCTTTCAGGGGAGGCCTCTTCCAAGCCTTTTGGAGGTTGTGGGCCCGAATGGCGAGCATCAAAGCACTCGGTTTCGCTCCAGTAGTAGGCCTTTATTGACTAAATTTTAACATGACAACCTATGTGACTTTGGCAGGACGTTTTAGCGCTTACTTTTGACCTAGTGTGCTAAGATTTGAAACAAACGATCGGTGTGAATCCAGCTTTCAGGGGAGTCCTCCCCCGAGTCTCTGGACGGCTGTGGGGCCGAGCGGCGAGCGTTAAAGCACTCAGTTTCGTTCGAGTACCATGACGACCGATTTGACTTCGGCACGACTTTAGGTCGCTTAATTTCAGCCTAGCGGGCTAGGAATTCACACAGACCAATCCTTGGGAATCCAGCTTTCAGGGGAGGCCACTTCCAAGCCTCTCAGAGGTCGTGGGGCCTATCTGCGAGCGTCAAAGCACTCGGTTTCTCTCCAGTAGTAGGCCTTTATTGACTAAATTGTAACATGACAACCTATGTGACTTTGGCAGGACTTTTTAGCGCTTACTTTTAAGCTAGTGGGCTAAGATTTGAAACAAACAATCGGTGGAAATCCAGCTTTCAGGGGAGGCCTCCCCCGAGTCTCTGGACAGCTGTGGGGTTTAACGGCGAGCGTCAAATCACTCGTTTTCGCTCCAGTAGTGGGCCTTTATTGACTAAATTGTAACATGACGACCTATGTGACTTTGGCAGGACATTTTAGCGCCTACTTTTGAGCTAGTGGGCTAAGATTTGAAACAAACGATCGGTGGGAATCCAGCTTTCAGGGGACGCCTTCCTTGAGTCTCTGGACGGCTGTGGGGCCGAGCGGCGAGCATTAAAGCACTCAGTTTCGGTCCAGTAGGAGGCCTTTATTGACTAAATTGTAACTTGACGACCTATGTGATTTTGGCAGGACTTTTTAGCGCCTACATTTCAGCTACTGGGCTAGGATTTAAAACAAACGATCGGTGGGAATCCAGCTTTCAGGGGAGGCCTCTTCCAAGCCTCTCGGAGGTCGTGGGGCCGAACGGCGAGCGTCAAAGCACTCGTTTTCGCTCCAGTAGTGGGCCTTTATTGAGTAAATTGTAACATGACGACCTATGTGACTTTGGCATGACTTTTTAGCGCCTACTTTTGAGCTAGTGGGCTAAGATTTGAAACAAACGATCGGTGGGAATCCAGCTTTCAGGGGACGCCTCCCTTGAGTCTCTGGACGGCTGTGGGGCCGTGCGGCGAGCGTTAAAGCACTCAGTTTCGGTCCAGTCGGCGGACTTTATTGACTAAATTGTAACCTGACGACCTATGTGATTTTGGCAGGACTTTTTAGCGCCTACTTTTCAGTTACTGGGCGAAGATTTGAAACAAACAATCGGTGGGAATCCAGCTTTCAGGGGAGGCCTACCCCGAGTCTCTGGACTGCTGTGGGGCCGAGCGGCGACCGTTAAAGCACTCAGTTTCGCTCGAGTACCATGACAACCGATTTGACTTCGGCACGACTTTAGGTCGCTTAATTTCAGCCTAGCGGGCTAGGAATTCACACAGCCAAGCCTTGGGAATCCAGCTTTCAAGGGAGGCCTCTTCCAAGCCTCTCGGAGCTTGTGGGGCCGAACGGCGAGCGTCGAAGCACTCGGTTTCGCTCCAGTCGTAGGCCTTTGACTAAATTGTAACATGACGACCTATGTGACTTTGGCAAGACCTTTTAGCGCTTACCTTTGAGCTAGTGGGCTAAGATTTGAAACAAACGATCGGTGGGAATCCAGCTTTCAGGGGAGGCTACCCCCGAGTCTCTGGACGGCTGTGGGGCCGAGCGGCGAGCGTTAAAGCACTCAGTTTCGGTCCAGTAATAGGCCTTTATTGACTAAATTGTAACATGACGACCTATGTGATTTTGGCAGGACTTTTTAGCGCCTACTTTTCAGCTACTGGGCTAAGATTTGAAAGAAACGATCGGTGGGAATCCAGCTTTCAGGGGAGGCCTCTTCCAAGCCTTTTGGAGGTTGTGGGCCCGAATGGCGAGCATCAAAGCACTCGGTTTCGCTCCAGTAGTAGGCCTTTATTGACTAAATTTTAACATGACAACCTATGTGACTTTGGCAGGACGTTTTAGCGCTTACTTTTGACCTAGTGTGCTAAGATTTGAAACAAACGATCGGTGGGAATCCAGCTTTCAGGGGAGTCCTCCCCCGAGTCTCTGGACGGCTGTGGGGCCGAGCGGCGAGCGTTAAAGCACTCAGTTTCGTTCGAGTACCATGACGACCGATTTGACTTCGGCACGACTTTAGGTCGCTTAATTTCAGCCTAGCGGGCTAGGAATTCACACAGACAATCCTTGGGAATCCAGCTTTCAGGGGAGGCCACTTCCAAGCCTCTCAGAGGTCGTGGGGCCTATCTGCGAGCGTCAAAGCACTCGGTTTCTCTCCAGTAGTAGGCCTTTATTGACTAAATTGTAACATGACAACCTATGTGACTTTGGCAGGACTTTTTAGCGCTTACTTTTAAGCTAGTGGGCTAAGATTTGAAACAAACGATCGGTGGAAATCCAGCTTTCAGGGGAAGCCTCCCCCGAGTCTCTGGACAGCTGTGGGGTTGAACGGCGAGCGTCAAATCACTCGTTTTCGCTCCAGTAGTGGGCCTTTATTGACTAAATTGTAACATGACGACCTATGTGAATTTGGCAGGACATTTTAGCGCCTACTTTTGAGCTAGTGGGCTAAGATTTGAAACAAACGATCGGTGGGAATCCAGCTTTCAGGGGACGCCTCCCTTGAGTCTCTGGACGGCTGTGGGGCCGAGCGGCGAGCATTAAAGCACTCAGTTTCGGTCCAGTAGGAGGCCTTTATTGACTAAATTGTAACTTGACGACCTATGTGATTTTGGCAGGACTTTTTAGCGCCTACATTTCAGCTACTGGGCTAGGATTTAAAACAAACGATCGGTGGGAATCCAGCTTTCAGGGGAGGCCTCTTCCAAGCCTCTCGGAGGTCGTGGGGCCGAACGGCGAGCGTCAAAGCACTCGTTTTCGCTCCAGTAGTGGGCCTTTATTGAGTAAATTGTAACATGACGACCTATGTGACTTTGGCATGACTTTTTAGCGCCTACTTTTGAGCTAGTGGGCTAAGATTTGAAACAAACGATCGGTGGGAATCCAGCTTTCAGGGGACGCCTCCCTTGAGTCTCTGGACGGCTGTGGGGCCGAGCGGCGAGCATTAAAGCACTCAGTTTCGGTCCAGTAGGAGGCCTTTATTGACTAAATTGTAACATGACAACCTATGTGACTTTGGCAGGACTTTTTAGCGCTTACTTTTCACCTAGTGCGCTAAGATTTGAAACACACGATCGGTGGGAATCCAGCTTTCAGGGGAGTCCTCCCCCGAGTCTCTGGACGGCTGTGGGGCCGAGCGGCGACCGTTAAAGCACTCAGTTTCGGTCCAGTAGGAGGCCTTTATTGGGTAAATTGTAACATGACGACCTATGTGATTTTGGCAGGACTTCTTAGCGCCTACTTTTCAGCTACTGGGCTAAGATTTGAAACAAACGATCGGTGGGAATCCAGCTTTCAGGGGAGGCCTCTCGGAGGTCTTGGGGCCGAACGGCGAGCGTCATAGCATTCGGTTTCTCGACAGTAGTAGGCCTTTATTGACTAAATTGTAACATGACGACCAATGTGACTTTGGTAAGACTTTTTAGCGCCTACTTTTAAGCTAGTGGGCTAAGATTTGAAACAAACGATCGGTGGAAATCCAGCTTTCAGGGGAGGCCTCCCCCGAGTCTCTGGACAGCTGTGGGGTTGAACGGCGAGCGTCAAAGCACTCGTTTTCGCTCCAGTAGTGGGCCTTTATTGACTAAATTGTAACATGACGACCTATGTGACTTTGGCAGGACATTTTAGCGCCTACGTTTGAGCTAGTGGGCTAAGATTTGAAACAAACGATTGGTGGTAATCCAGCTTTCAGGGGACGCCTCTCGGAGGTCTTGGGGCCGAACGGCGAGCGTCATAGCATTCGGTTTCTCGACAGTAGTAGGCCTTTATTGACTAAATTGTAACATGACGACCAATGTGACTTTGGTAAGACTTTTTAGCGCCTACTTTTAAGCTAGTGGGCTAAGATTTGAAACAAACGATCGGTGGAAATCCAGCTTTCAGGGGAGGCCTCCCCCGAGTCTCTGGACAGCTGTGGGGTTGAACGGCGAGCGTCAAAGCACTCGTTTTCGCTCCAGTAGTGGGCCTTTATTGACTAAATTGTAACATGACGACCTATGTGACTTTGGCAGGACATTTTAGCGCCTACGTTTGAGCTAGTGGGCTAAGATTTGAAACAAACGATTGGTGGTAATCCAGCTTTCAGGGGACGCCTCCCTTGAGTCTCTGGACGGCTGTGGGGCCGAGCGGCGAGCATTAAAGCACTCAGTTTCGGTCCAGTAGGAGGCCTTTATTGACTAAATTGTAACATGACGACCTATGTGATTTTGGCAGGACTTTTTAGCGCCTACATTTCAGCTACTGGGCTAGGATTTGAAACAAACGATCGGTGGGAATCCAGCTTTCAGGGGAGGCCTCTTCCAAGCCTCTCGGAGGTCGTGGGGCCGAACGGCGAGCGTCAAAGCACTCGGTTTCTCTACAGTAGTAGGCCTTTATTGACTAAATTGTAACATGACGACCTATGTGACTTTGGTAAGACTTTTTAGCGCCTACTTTTGAGCTAGTGGGCTAAGATTTGAAACAAACGATCGGTGGGAATCCAGCTTTCAGGGGAGGCCTCCCCCGAGTGTCTGGACGGCTGTGGGGCCGAGCGGCAAGCGTTAAAGCACTCAGTTTCGGTCCAGTAGGCGGACTTTATTGACTAAATTGTAACATGACGACCTATGTGATTTTGGCAGGACTTCTTAGCGCCTACTTTTCAGCTACTGGGCTAAGATTTGAAACAAACGATCGGTGGGAATCCAGCTTTCAGGGGAGGCCTCTTCCAAGCCTCTCGGAGGTCGTGGGGCCGAACGGCGAGCGTCAAAGCACTCGGTTTCGCTCCAGTAGGAGGCCTTTATTGACTAAATTGTAACATGACAACCTATGTGACTTTGGCAGGACGTTTTAGCGCTTACTTTTGACCTAGTGTGCTAAGATTTGAAACAAACGATCGGTGGGAATCCAGCTTTCAGGGGAGTCCTCCCCCGAGTCTCTGGACGGCTGTGGGGCCGAGCGGCGAGCGTTAAAGCACTCAGTTTCGCTCGAGTACCATGACGACCGATTTGACTTCGGCACGACTTTAGGTCGCTTAATTTCAGCCTAGCGGGCTAGGAATTCACACAGACAATCCTTGGGAATCCAGCTTTCAGGGGAGGCCACTTCCAAGCCTCTCAGAGGTCGTGGGGCCTATCTGCGAGCGTCAAAGCACTTGGTTTCTCTCCAGTAGTAGGCCTTTATTGACTAAATTGTAACATGACGACCTATGTGAATTTGGCAGGACATTTTAGCGCCTAGTTTTGAGCTAGTGGGCTAAGATTTTAAACAAACGATCGGTGGGAATCCAGCTTTCAGGGGAGTCCTCCCCCGAGTCTCTGGACGGATGTGGGGCCGAGCGGCGAGCGTTAAAGCACTCACTTTCGGTCCAGTAGGAGGCCTTTATTGACTAAATTGTAACATGACGACCTATGTGATTTTGGCAGGACGTTTTAGCGCCTACTTTTCAGCTACTGGGCTAGGATATGAAACAAACGATCGGTGGGAATCCAGCTTTCAGGGGAGGCCTCTTCCAAGCCTCTCGGAGGTCGTGGGGCCGAACGGCGAGCGTCAAAGCACTCGGTTTCGCTCCAGTAGTAGGCCTTTATTGACTAAATTGTAACATGACAACCTATGTGACTTTGGCAGGACTTTTTAGCGCCTACTTTTCAGCTACTGGGCTAAGATTTGAAACAAACGATCGGTGGGAATCCAGCTTTTAGGGGAGGCCTCTTCCAAGCCTCTCGGAGGTTGTGGGGCCGAACGGCGAGCATTAAAGCACTCAGTTCCGGTCCAGTAGGAGGCCTTTATTGACTAAATTGTAACATGACGACCTCTGTGATTTTGGCAGGAATTTTTAGCGCCTACTTTTCAGCTACTGGGCTAAGATTTGAAACAAACGATCGGTGGGAATCCAGCTTTCAGGGGAGGCCTCTTCCAAGCCTCTCGGAGGTTGTGGGGCCGAGCGGCGAGCGTTAAAGCACTCAGTTTCGCTCGAGTACCATGACGACCGATTTGACTTTGGCACGACTTTAGGTCGCTTAATTTCAGCCTAGCGGGCTAGGAATTCACACAGACAATCCTTGGGAATCCAGCTTTCAGGGGAGGCCTCTTCCAAGCATCTCGGAGGTCGTGGGTCCGAACGGCGAGCGTCATAGCATTCGGTTTCTCTACAGTAGTAGGCCTTTATTGACTAAATTGTAACATGACGACCTATGTGACTTTGGTAAGACTTTTTTGCGCCTACTTTTCAGCTACTAGGCTAAGATTTGAAAGAAACGATCGGTGGGAATCCAGCTTTCAGGGGAGGCCTTTTCCAAGCCTCTCGGAGGTCGTGGGCCCGAACGGCGAGCGTCAAAGCACTCTGTTTCGCTCCAGTAGTAGGCCTTTATTGACTAAATTGTAACATGACAACCTATGTGACTTTGGCAGGACTTTTTAGCGCTTACTTTTCACCTAGTGCGCTAAGATTTGAAACAAACGATCGGTGGGAATCCAGCTTTCAGGGGAGTCCTCCCCCGAGTCTCTGGACGGCTGTGGGGCCGAGCGGCGAGCGTTAAAGCACTCAGTTTCGGTCCAGTAGGAGGCCTTTATTGGCTAAATTGTAACATGACGACCTATGTGATTTTGGCAGGACTTCTTAGCGCCTACTTTTCAGCTACTGGGCGAAGATTTGAAACAAACGATCAGTGGGAATCCAGCTTTCAGGGGAGGCCTCTTCCAAGCCTCTCGGAGGTCGTGGTGCTGAACGGCGAGCGTCATAGCATTCGGTTTCTCGACAGTAGTAGGCCTTTATTGACTAAATTGTAACATGACGACCAATGTGACTTTGGTAAGACTTTTTAGCGCTCACTTTTGAGCTAGTGGGCTAAGATTTGAAACAAACGATCGGTGGGAATACAGCTTTCAGGGGAGGCCTCCCCCGAGTCTCTGGACAGCTGTGGGGCCGAACGCCGAGCGTCATAGCACTTGGTTTCTCTCCAGTAGTAGGCCTTTATTGACTAAATTGTAACATGACGACCTATGTGACTTTGGCAGGACATTTTAGCGCCTACTTTTGAGCTAGTGGGCTAAGATTTGAAACAAACGATCGGTGGGAATCCAGCTTTCAGGGGAGGCCTCTTCCAAGCCTCTCGGAGGTTGTGGGGCCGAACGGCGAGCGTTAAAGCACTCGGTTTCGCTCCAGTAGTAGGCCTTTATTGACTAAATTGTAACATGACGACCTATGTGACTTTGGCAAGACCTTTTAGCGCTCACTTTTGAGCTAGTGGGCTAAGATTTGAAACAAACGATCGGTGGGAATCCAGCTTTCAGGGGAGGCCTCCCCCGAGTCTCTGGACAGCTGTGGGGCCGAACGGCGAGCGTTAAAGCACTCAGTTTCGGTACAGTAGGAGGCCTTTATTGACTAAATTGTAACATGACAACCATTGTGACTTTGGCAGGACATTTTAGCGCCTAGTTTTGAGCTAGTGGGCTAGGATTTGAAACAAACAATCGGTGGGAATCCAGCTTTCAGGGGAGTCCTCCCCCGAGTCTCTGGACGGCTGTGAGGCCGAGCGGCGAGCGTTAAAGCACTCAGTTTCGGTACAGTAGGAGGCCTTTATTGACTAAATTGTAACATGACAACCATTGTGACTTTGGCAGGACTTTTTAGCGCTTACTTTTGAGCTAGTTGGCTCAGATTTGGAACACACGATCGTTGGGATTCCAACTTTCAGGGGAGGCCTCCCCCGAGTCTCTGGATGGCTGTGGGGCCGAACGGCGAGCGTCAAAGCACTCGGTTTCTCTCCAGTCGTAGGGCTTTATTGACTAAATTGTAACATGACGACCTATGTGATTTTGGCAGGACTTTTTAGCGCTTACGTTTGAGCTAGTGGGCTAAGATTTAAAACAAACGATCGGTGGGAATCAAGCTTTCAGGGGAGACCTCCCCTGAGTCTCTGGACGGCTGGAGGGCTGAGCGGCGAGCCTTAAAGCACTCAGTTTCGGTCCAGTAATAGGCCTTTATTGACTAAATTGTAACATGACGACCTATGTGATTTTGGCAGGACTTTTTAGCGCTTACGTTTGAGCTAGTGGGCTAAGATTTAAAACAAACGATCGGTGGGAATCCAGCTATCAGGGGAGGCCTCCCCCGAGTCTCTGGACTGCTGTGGGGCCGAGCGGCGACCGTTAAAGCACTCAGTTTCGCTCGAGTACCATGACGACCGATTTGACTTCGGCACGACTTTAGGTCGCTTAATTTCAGCCTAGCGGGCTAGGAATTCACACAGACGATCCTTGGGAATCCAGCTTTCAGGGGAGGCAACTTCCAAGCCTCTCAGAGGTCGTGGGGCCTATCGGCGAGCTTCAAAGCACTCGGTTTCGCTCCAGTAGTAGGCCTTTATTGACTAAATTGTAACATGACGACCTATGTGACTTTGGCAAGACTTTTTAGCGCTCACTTTTGAGCTAGTGGGCTAAGATTTGAAACAAACGATCGGTGGGAATCCAGCTTTCAGGGGAGGCCTCCCCCGAGTCTCTGGACGGCTGTGGGGTCGAACGCCGAGCGTCAAAGCACTCGGTTTCGCTCCAGTAGTAGGCCTTTATTGACTAAATTGTAGCATGACAACCTATGTGAATTTGGGAGGACTTTTTAGCGCTTACTTTTGACCTAGTGCGCTAAGATTTGAAACAAACGATCGGTGGGAATCCAGCTTTCAGGGGAGTCCTCCCCCGAGTCTCTGGAAGGCTGTGGGGCCGAGCGGCGAGCGTTAAAGCACTCAGTTTCGCTCGAGTACCATGACGACCGATTTGACTTCGGCACGGCTTTAGGTCGCTTAATTTCAGCCTAGCGGGCTAGGAATTAACACAGACAATCCTTGGGAATCCAGCTTTCAGGGGAGGCCACTTCCAAGCCTCTCAGAGGTCGTGGGACTGAACGGCGAGCGTCATAGCATTCGGTTTCTCGACAGTAGTAGGCCTTTATTGACTAAATTGTAACATGACGACCAATGTGACTTTGGTAAGACATTTTAGCGCCTACTTTTGACCTAGTGGGCTAAGATTTGAAACAAACGATCGGTGGGAATCCAGCTTTCTGGGGAGGCCTCTCCCGAGTGTCTGGACGGCTGTGGGGCCGAGCGGCGAGCGTTAAAGCACTCAGTTTCGGTCCAGTCGGCGGACTTTATTGACTAAATTGTAACCTGACGACCTATATGATTTTGGCAGGACTTTTTAGCGCCTACTTTTCAGCTACTGGGCTAAGATTTGAAAGAAACGATCGGTGGGAATCCAGCTTTCAGGGGAGGCCTCTTCCAAGCCTCTCGGAGGTCGTGGGCCCGAACGGCGAGCGTCAAAGCACTTGGTTTCGCTCCAGTAGTAGGCCTTTATTGACTAAATTGTAACATGATAACCTATGTGATTTTGGCAGGACTTTTTAGCGCCTACTTTTGAGCTAGTGGGCTAAGATTTTTTTTAAAACAAACGATCGGTGGGAATCCAGCTTTCAGGGGAGGCCTACCCCGAGTCTCTGGACTGCTGTGGGGCCGAGCGGCGACCGTTAAAGCACTCAGTTTCGCTCGAGTACCATGACAACCGATTTGACTTCGGCACGACTTTAGGTCGCTTAATTTCAGCCTAGCGGGCTAGGAATTCACACAGACAAGCCTTGGGAATCCAGCTTTCGAGGGAGGCCTCTTCCAAGCCTCTCGGAGCTTGTGGGGCCGAACGGCGAGCGTCGAAGCACTCGGTTTCGCTCCAGTCGTAGGCTTTTATTGACTAAATTGTAACATGACAACCATTGTGACTTTGGCAGGACGTTTTAGCGCTTACCTTTGAGCTAGTCGGCTAAGATTTGAAAGAAACGATCGGTGGGAATCCAGCTTTCAGGGGAGGCCTCTTCCAAGCCTCTCGGAGGTCATGGGGCCGAACGGCGAGCGTCAAAGCACTCGGTTTCGCTCCAGTAGTAGGCCTTTATTGACTAAATTGTAACATGACGACCTATGTGACTTTGGCAGGACTTTTTAGCGCCTACTTTTCAGCTACTGGGCTAGGATTTGAAACAAACGATCGGTGGGAATCCAGCTTTCAGGGGAGGCTTCTTCCAAGCCTCTCGGAGGTTGTGGGGCCGAACGGCGAGCGTTAAAGCACTCTGTTTCGCTCCAGTAGTAGGCCTTTATTGACTAAATTGTAACATGACATGACAACCTATGTTGTCACGGCACCTACTTTTGAGTTAGTGGGCTAAGATTTTAAACAAACGATCGGTGGGAATCCAGCTTTCAGGGGAGTCCTCCCCCGAGTCTCTGGACGGATGTGGGGCCGAGCGGCGAGCGTTAAAGCACTCAGTTTCGCTCGAGTACCATGACGACCGATTTGACTTCGGCACGACTTTAGGTCGCTTAATTTCAGTCTAGCGGGCTAGGAATTCACACAGACAATCCTTGGGAATCCAGCTTTCAGGGGAGGCCACTTTTAAGCCTCTCAGAGGTCGTGGGGCCTAACGGCGAGCGTCAAAGCAATCGGTTTCGCTCCAGTAGTAGGCCTTTATTGACTAAATTGTAACATGACGACCTATGTGACTTTGGCAGGGGTTTTTTGCGCCTACTTTTCAGCTACTGGGCTAAGATTTGAAACAAACGATCGGTGGGAATCCAGCTTTCAGGGGAGGCCTCCCCCGAGTCTCTGGACGGCTGTGGGGCCGAACGGCGAGCGTCAAAGCACTCAGTTTCGGTCCAGTAGGAGGACTTTATTGACTAAATTGTAACATGACGACCTATGTGATTTTGGCAGGACTTTTTAGCGCCTACTTTTCAGCTACTGGGCTAGGATTTGAAACAAACGATCGGTGGGAATCCAGCTTTCAGGGGAGGCCTCCCCCGAGTCTCTGGACGGCTGTGGGGCTGAGCGGCGAGCCTTAAAGCACTCAGTTTCGGTCCAGTAATAGGCCTTTATTGACTAAATTGTAACATGACGACCTATGTGATTTTGGCAGGACTTTTTAGCGCTTACGTTTGTGCTAGTTGGCTAAGATTTGAAAGAAACGATCGGTGGGAATCCAGCTTTCAGGGGAGGCCTCTTCCAAGCCTCTCGGAGGTCGTGGGCCCGAACGGCGAGCGTCAAAGCATTCGGTTTCGCTCCAGTAGTAGGCCTTTATTGACTAAATTGTAACATGACAACCTATGTGACTTTGGCAGGACTTTTTAGCGCTTACTTTTTACCTAGTGCGCTAAGATTTGAAACAAACGATCGGTGGGAATCCAGCTTTCAGGGGAGTCCTCCCCCGAGTCTCTGGACGGCTGTGGGGCCGAGCGGCGAGCTTTAAAGCACTCAGTTTCGCTCGAGTACCATGACGACCGATTTGACTTCGGCACGACTTTAGGTTGCTTAATTTCAGCCTAGCGGGCTAGGAATTCACACAGACAATCCTTGGGAATCCAGCTTTTAGGGGAGGCCTCTTCCAAGCCTCTCGGAGGTCGTGGGCCCGAACGGGGAGCATCATAGCATTCGGTTTCTCTCCAGTAGTAGGCCTTTATTGACTTAATTGTAACATGACAACCTATGTGACTTTGGTAAGACTTTTTAGCGCCTACTTTTGAGCTAGTGGGCTAAGATTTGAAACAAACGATCGGTGGGAATCCAGCTTTCAGGGGAGGCCTCCTCCGAGTGTCTGGACGGCTGTGGGGCCGAGCGTCGAGCGTTAAAGCACTCAGTTTCGGTCCAGTAGGAGGCCTTTATTGACTAAATTGTAACATGACAACCTATGTGACTTTGGTAAGACTTTTTAGCGCCTACTTTTCAGCTACTGGGCTAAGATTTGAAAGAAACGATCGGTGGGAATCCAGCTTTCAGGGGAGGCCTCTTCCAAGCCTCTCGGAGGTCGTGGGCCCGAACGGCGAGCGTCAAAGCACTTGGTTTCGCTCCAGTAGTAGGCCTTTATTGACTAAATTGTAACATGATAACCTATGTGATTTTGGCAGGACTTTCTAGCGCCTACTTTTGAGCTAGTGGGCTAAGATTGTTTTAAAACAAACGATCGGTGGGAATCCAGCTTTCAGGGGAGGCCTACCCCGAGTCTCTGGACTGCTGTGGGGCCGAGCGGCGACCGTTAAAGCACTCAGTTTCGCTCGAGTACCATGACAACCGATTTGACTTCGGCACGACTTTAGGTCGCTTAATTTCAGCCTAGCGGGCTAGGAATTCACACAGACAAGCCTTGGGAATCCAGCTTTCGAGGGAGGCCTCTTCCAAGCCTCTCGGAGCTTGTGGGGCCGAACGGCGAGCGTCGAAGCACTCGGTTTCGCTCCAGTCGTAGGCTTTTATTGACTAAATTGTAACATGACAACCATTGTGACTTTGGCAGGACGTTTTAGCGCTTACCTTTGAGCTAGTCGGCTAAGATTTGAAACAAACGATCGGTGGGAATCCAGCTTTCAGGGGAGTCCTCCCCCGAGTCTCTGGACGGCTGTGGGGCCGAGCGGCGAGCGTTAAAGCACTCAGTTTCGCTCGAGTACCATGACGACCGATTTGACTTCGGCACGACTTTAGGTCGCTTAATTTCAGTCTAGCGGGCTAGGAATTCACACAGACAATCCTTGGGAATCCAGCTTTCAGGGGAGGCCACTTTTAAGCCTCTCAGAGGTCGTGGGGCCTAACGGCGAGCGTCAAAGCAATCGGTTTCGCTCCAGTAGTAGGCCTTTATTGACTAAATTGTAACATGACGACCTATGTGACTTTGGCAGGGGTTTTTTGCGCCTACTTTTCAGCTACTGGGCTAAGATTTGAAACAAACGATCGGTGGGAATCCAGCTTTCAGGGGAGGCCTCCCCCGAGTCTCTGGACGGCTGTGGGGCCGAACGGCGAGCGTCAAAGCACTCAGTTTCGGTCCAGTAGGAGGACTTTATTGACTAAATTGTAACATGACGACCTATGTGATTTTGGCAGGACTTTTTAGCGCCTACTTTTCAGCTACTGGGCTAGGATTTGAAACAAACGATCGGTGGGAATCCAGCTTTCAGGGGAGGCCTCCCCCGAGTCTCTGGACGGCTGTGGGGCTGAGCGGCGAGCCTTAAAGCACTCAGTTTCGGTCCAGTAATAGGCCTTTATTGACTAAATTGTAACATGACGACCTATGTGATTTTGGCAGGACTTTTTAGCGCTTACGTTTGTGCTAGTTGGCTAAGATTTGAAAGAAACGATCGGTGGGAATCCAGCTTTCAGGGGAGGCCTCTTCCAAGCCTCTCGGAGGTCGTGGGCCCGAACGGCGAGCGTCAAAGCATTCGGTTTCGCTCCAGTAGTAGGCCTTTATTGACTAAATTGTAACATGACAACCTATGTGACTTTGGCAGGACTTTTTAGCGCTTACTTTTTACCTAGTGCGCTAAGATTTGAAACAAACGATCGGTGGGAATCCAGCTTTCAGGGGAGTCCTCCCCCGAGTCTCTGGACGGCTGTGGGGCCGAGCGGCGAGCTTTAAAGCACTCAGTTTCGCTCGAGTACCATGACGACCGATTTGACTTCGGCACGACTTTAGGTTGCTTAATTTCAGCCTAGCGGGCTAGGAATTCACACAGACAATCCTTGGGAATCCAGCTTTTAGGGGAGGCCTCTTCCAAGCCTCTCGGAGGTCGTGGGCCCGAACGGGGAGCATCATAGCATTCGGTTTCTCTCCAGTAGTAGGCCTTTATTGACTTAATTGTAACATGACAACCTATGTGACTTTGGTAAGACTTTTTAGCGCCTACTTTTGAGCTAGTGGGCTAAGATTTGAAACAAACGATCGGTGGGAATCCAGCTTTCAGGGGAGGCCTCCCCCGAGTGTCTGGACGGCTGTGGGGCCGAGCGTCGAGCGTTAAAGCACTCAGTTTCGGTCCAGTAGGAGGCCTTTATTGACTAAATTGTAACATGACAACCTATGTGACTTTGGTAAGACTTTTTAGCGCCTACTTTTCAGCTACTGGGCTAAGATTTGAAAGAAACGATCGGTGGGAATCCAGCTTTCAGGGGAGGCCTCTTCCAAGCCTCTCGGAGGTCGTGGGCCCGAACGGCGAGCGTCAAAGCACTTGGTTTCGCTCCAGTAGTAGGCCTTTATTGACTAAATTGTAACATGATAACCTATGTGATTTTGGCAGGACTTTCTAGCGCCTACTTTTGAGCTAGTGGGCTAAGATTGTTTTAAAACAAACGATCGGTGGGAATCCAGCTTTCAGGGGAGGCCTACCCCGAGTCTCTGGACTGCTGTGGGGCCGAGCGGCGACCGTTAAAGCACTCAGTTTCGCTCGAGTACCATGACAACCGATTTGACTTCGGCACGACTTTAGGTCGCTTAATTTCAGCCTAGCGGGCTAGGAATTCACACAGACAAGCCTTGGGAATCCAGCTTTCGAGGGAGGCCTCTTCCAAGCCTCTCGGAGCTTGTGGGGCCGAACGGCGAGCGTCGAAGCACTCGGTTTCGCTCCAGTCGTAGGCTTTTATTGACTAAATTGTAACATGACAACCATTGTGACTTTGGCAGGACGTTTTAGCGCTTACCTTTGAGCTAGTCGGCTAAGATTTGAAACAAACGATCGGTGGGAATCCAGCTTTCAGGGGAGGCCTCTTCCAAGCCTCTCGGAGGTCATGGGGCCGAACGGCGAGCGTCAAAGCACTCGGTTTCGCTCCAGTAGTAGGCCTTTATTGACTAAATTGTAACATGACGACCTATGTGACTTTGGCAGGACTTTTTAGCGCCTACTTTTCAGCTACTGGGCTAGGATTTGAAACAAACGATCGGTGGGAATCCAGCTTTCAGGGGAGGCTTCTTCCAAGCCTCTCGGAGGTTGTGGGGCCGAACGGCGAGCGTTAAAGCACTCTGTTTCGCTCCAGTAGTAGGCCTTTATTGACTAAATTGTAACATGACATGACAACCTATGTTGTCACGGCACCTACTTTTGAGTTAGTGGGCTAAGATTTGAAACAAACGATCGGTGGGAATCCAGCTTTCAG
This sequence comes from Phycodurus eques, assembly GCF_024500275.1. NCBI lineage: Eukaryota > Metazoa > Chordata > Actinopteri > Syngnathiformes > Syngnathidae > Phycodurus > Phycodurus eques. The sequence goes on along the minus strand of NW_026904164.1, from coordinate 45,100 downwards.
GGGAGTCCTCCCCCGAGTCTCTGGACGGCTGTGGTGCCGAGCGGCGAGCGTTAAAGCACTCAGTTTCGCTCGAGTACCATGACGACCGATTTGACTTCGGCACGACTTTAGGTCGCTTAATTTCAGTCTAGCGGGCTAGGAATTCACACAGACAATCCTTGGGAATCCAGCTTTCAGGGGAGGCCACTTTTAAGCCTCTCAGAGGTCGTGGGGCCTAACGGCGAGCGTCAAAGCAATCGGTTTCGCTCCAGTAGTAGGCCTTTATTGACTAAATTGTAACATGACGACCTATGTGACTTTGGCAGGGGTTTTTTGCGCGTACTTTTCAGCTACTGGGCTAAGATTTGAAACAAACGATCGGTGGGAATCCAGCTTTCAGGGGAGGCCTCCCCCGAGTCTCTGGACGGCTGTGGGGCCGAACGGCGAGCGTCAAAGCACTCAGTTTCGGTCCAGTAGGAGGCCTTTATTGACTAAATTGTAACATGACGACCTATGTGATTTTGGCAGGACTTTTTAGCGCCTACTTTTCAGCTACTGGGCTAGGATTTGAAACAAACGATCGGTGGGAATCCAGCTTTCAGGGGAGGCCTCCCCCGAGTCTCTGGACGGCTGTGGGGCTGAGCGGCGAGCCTTAAAGCACTCAGTTTCGGTCCAGTAATAGGCCTTTATTGACTAAATTGTAACATGACGACCTATGTGATTTTGGCAGGACTTTTTAGCGCTTACGTTTGTGCTAGTTGGCTAAGATTTGAAAGAAACGATCGGTGGGAATCCAGCTTTCAGGGGAGGCCTCTTCCAAGCCTCTCGGAGGTCGTGGGCCCGAACGGCGAGCGTCAAAGCATTCGGTTTCGCTCCAGTAGTAGGCCTTTATTGACTAAATTGTAACATGACAACCTATGTGACTTTGGCAGGACTTTTTAGCGCTTACTTTTTACCTAGTGCGCTAAGATTTGAAACAAACAATCGGTGGGAATCCAGCTTTCAGGGGAGTCCTCCCCCGAGTCTCTGGACGGCTGTGGGGCCGAGCGGCGAGCTTTAAAGCACTCAGTTTCGCTCGAGTACCATGACGACCGATTTGACTTCGGCACGACTTTAGGTTGCTTAATTTCAGCCTAGCGGGCTAGGAATTCACACAGACAATCCTTGGGAATCCAGCTTTTAGGGGAGGCCTCTTCCAAGCCTCTCGGAGGTTGTGGGCCCGAACGGGGAGCATCATAGCATTCGGTTTCTCTCCAGTAGTAGGCCTTTATTGACTTAATTGTAACATGACAACCTATGTGACTTTGGTAAGACTTTTTAGCGCCTACTTTTGAGCTAGTGGGCTAAGATTTGAAACAAACGATCGGTGGGAATCCAGCTTTCAGGGGAGGCCTCCCCCGAGTGTCTGGACGGCTGTGGGGCCGAGCGTCGAGCGTTAAAGCACTCAGTTTCGGTCCAGTAGGAGGCCTTTATTGACTAAATTGTAACATGACAACCTATGTGACTTTGGTAAGACTTTTTAGCGCCTACTTTTCAGCTACTGGGCTAAGATTTGAAAGAAACGATCGGTGGGAATCCAGCTTTCAGGGGAGGCCTCTTCCAAGCCTCTCGGAGGTCGTGGGCCCGAACGGCGAGCGTCAAAGCATTCGGTTTCGCTCCAGTAGTAGGCCTTTATTGACTAAATTGTAACATGACAACCTATGTGACTTTGGCAGGACTTTTTAGCGCTTACTTTTTACCTAGTGCGCTAAGATTTGAAACAAACGATCGGTGGGAATCCAGCTTTCAGGGGAGTCCTCCCCCGAGTCTCTGGACGGCTGTGGGGCCGAGCGGCGAGCTTTAAAGCACTCAGTTTCGCTCGAGTACCATGACGACCGATTTGACTTCGGCACGACTTTAGGTCGCTTAATTTCAGCCTAGCGGGCTAGGAATTCACACAGACAATCCTTGGGAATCCAACTTTCAGGGGAGGCCACTTCCAAGCCTCTCAGAGGTCGTGGGGCCTAACGGCGAGCGTCAAAGCACTCGGTTTCGGTCCAGTAGGAGGCCTTTATTGACTAAATTGTAACATGATGACCTATGTGATTTTGGCAGGACTTTTTAGCGCCTACTTTTAAGCTACTGGGCTCAGATTTGAAACAAACGATCGGTGGGAATCCAGCTTTCAGGGGAGGCTTCTTCCAAGCCTCTCGGAGGTTGTGGGGCCGAACGGCGAGCGTTAAAGCACTCGGTTTCTCTCCAGTAGTAGGCCTTTATTGACTAAATTGTAACATGACGACCTATGTGACTTTGGCAAGGCTTTTTAGCGCTCACTTTTGAGCTAGTGGGCTAAGATTTGAAACAAACGATCGGTGGGAATACAGCTTTCAGGGGAAGCCTCCCCCAAGTCTCTGGACGGCTGTGGGGCCGAGCGGCGAGCGTTAAAGCACTCAGTTTCGGTCCAGTAGGAGGCCTTTATTGACTAAATTGTAACATGACGACCTATGTGATTTTGGCAGGACTTTTTAGCGCCTACTTTTCAGCTACTGGGCTAGGATTTTAAACAAACGATCGGTGGGAATCCAGCTTTCTGGGGAAGCCTCTTCCAAGCCTCTCGGAGGTCGTGGGGCCGAACGGCGAGCGTCAAAGGACTCTGTTTCGGTCCAGTAGTAGGCCTTTATTGAATAAATTGTAACATGACGACCTATGTGAATTTGGCAGGACGTTTTAGCGCTTACTTTTGAGCTAGTGGGCTAAGATTTGAAACAAACGATCGGTGGGAATCCAGCTTTCAGGGGAGGCCTCCCCCGAGTCTCCGGACGACTGTGGGGCCGAACGGCGAGCGTCAAAGCACTCGGTTTCTCTCCAGTACTAGGCCTTTATTGAGTAAATTGTAACATGACGACCTATGTGATTTTGGCAGGACTTTTTAGCGCCTACTTTTCAGCTACTGGGCTAAGATTTGAAACAAACGATCGGTGGGAATCCAGCTTTCAGGGGAGTCCTCCCCCGAGTCTCTGGACGGCTGTGGGGCAGAGCGGCGAGCGTTAAAGCACTCAGTTTCGGTCCAGTAGTAGGCCTTTATTGACTAAATTGTAACATGACGACCTATGTGATTTTGGCAGGACTTTTTAGCGCTTACTTTTGAGCTAGTGGGCTAAGATTTGAAACAAACGATCGGTGGGAATCCAGCTTTCAGGGGAGGCCTCCCCCGAGTCTCTGGACGACTGTGGGGCCGAACGGCGAGCGTCAAAGCACTCGGTTTCTCTCCAGTACTAGGCCTTTATTGAGTAAATTGTAACATGACGACCTATGTGATTTTGGCAGGACTTTTTAGCGCCTACTTTTCAGCTACTGGGCTAAGATTTGAAACAAACGATCGGTGGGAATCCAGCTTTCAGGGGAGGCCTCTTCCAAGCCTCTCGGAGGTCGTGGGGCCGAGCGGCGAGCGTTAAAGCACTCAGTTTCGGTCCAGTAGGAGGCCTTTATTGACTAAATTGTAACATGACGACATATGTGATTTTGGCAGGACGTTTTAGCGCCTACTTTTCAGCTACTGGGCTAAGATTTGAAACAAACGATCGGTGGGAATCCAGCTTTCAGGGGAGGCCTCTTCCAAGCCTCTCGGAGGTCGTGGGGCCGAACGGCGAGCGTTAAAGCACTCGGTTTCGCTCCAGTAGTAGGCCTTTATTGACTAAATTGTAACATGACATGACAACCTATGTTGTCACGTTTGTTTCAAATCTTAGCCCATATATTTTAGCACCTACTTTTGAGTTAGTGGGCTAAGATTTGAAACAAACGATCGGTGGGAATCCAGCTTTCAGGGGAGTCCTCCCCCGAGTCTCTGGACGGCTGTGGGGCCGAGCGGCGAGCGTTAAAGCACTCAGTTTCGCTCGAGTACCATGACGACCGATTTGACTTCGGCACGACTTTAGGTCGCTTAATTTCAGTCTAGCGGGCTAGGAATTCACACAGACAATCCTTGGGAATCCAGCTTTCAGGGGAGGCCACTTTTAAGCCTCTCAGAGGTCGTGGGGCCTAACGGCGAGCGTCAAAGCAATCGGTTTCGCTCCAGTAGTAGGCCTTTATTGACTAAATTGTAACATGACGACCTATGTGACTTTGGCAGGGGTTTTTTGCGCCTACTTTTCAGCTACTGGGCTAAGATTTGAAACAAACGATCGGTGGGAATCCAGCTTTCAGGGGAGGCCTCCCCCGAGTCTCTGGACGGCTGTGGGGCCGAGCGGCGAGCGTTACAGCACTCAGTTTCGGTCCAGTAGGAGGCCTTTATTGACTAAATTGTAACATGACGACCTATGTGATTTTGGCAGGACTTTTTAGCGCCTACATTTCAGCTACTGGGCTAGGATTTGAAACAAATGATCGGTGGGAATCCAGCTTTCAGGGGAGGCCTCTTCCAAGCCTCTCGGAGGTCGTGGGGCCGAACGGCGAGCGTCAAAGCACTCGGTTTCTCTACAGTAGTAGGCCTTTATTGACTAAATTGTAACATGACGACCTATGTGACTTTGGTAAGACTTTTTAGCGCCTACTTTTGAGCTAGTGGGCTAAGATTTGAAACAAACAATCGGTGGGAATCCAGCTTTCAGGGGAGGCCTCCCCCGAGTGTCTGGACGGCTGTGGGGCCGAGCGGCAAGCGTTAAAGCACTCAGTTTCGGTCCAGTAGGCGGACTTTATTGACTAAATTGTAACATGACGACCTATGTGATTTTGGCAGGACTTCTTAGCGCCTACTTTTCAGCTACTGGGCTAAGATTTGAAACAAACGATCGGTGGGAATCCAGCTTTCAGGGGAGGCCTCTTCCAAGCCTCTCGGAGGTCGTGGGGCCGAACGGCGAGCGTCAAAGCACTCGGTTTCGCTCCAGTAGGAGGCCTTTATTGACTAAATTGTAACATGACAACCTATGTGACTTTGGCAGGACGTTTTAGCGCTTACTTTTGACCTAGTGTGCTAAGATTTGAAACAAACGATCGGTGGGAATCCAGCTTTCAGGGGAGTCCTCCCCCGAGTCTCTGGACGGCTGTGGGGCCGAGCGGCGAGCGTTAAAGCACTCAGTTTCGCTCGAGTACCATGACGACCGATTTGACTTCGGCACGACTTTAGGTCGCTTAATTTCAGTTTAGCGGGCTAGGAATTCACACAGACAATCCTTGAGAATCCAGCTTTCAGGGGAGGCCACTTCCAAGCCTCTCAGATGTCGTGGGGCCATTTGCGAGCGTCAAAGCACTCGGTTTCTCTCCAGTAGTAGGCCTTTATTGACTAAATTGTAACATGACGACCTATGTGACTTTGGCAGGACATTTTAGCGCCTAGTTTTGAGCTAGTGGGCTAAGATTTGAAACAAACGATCGGTGGGAATCCAGCTTTCAGGGGAGTCCTCCCCCGAGTCTCTGGACGGCTGTGGGGCCGAGCGGCGAGCGTTAAAGCACTCACTTTCGGTCCAGTAGGAGGCCTTTATTGACTAAATTGTAACATGACGACCTATGTGATTTTGGCAGGACTTTTTAGCGCCTACTTTTCAGCTACTGGGCTAGGATATGAAACAAACGATCGGTGGGAATCCAGCTTTCCGGGGAGGCCTCTTCCAAGCCTCTCGGAGGTCGTGGGGCCGAACGGCGAGCGTCAAAGCACTCGGTTTCGCTCCAGTAGTAGGCCTTTATTGACTAAATTGTAACATGACAACCTATGTGACTTTGGCAGGACTTTTTAGCGCCTACTTTTCAGCTACTGGGCTAAGATTTGAAACAAACGATCGGTGGGAATCCAGCTTTCAGGGGAGGCCTCCCCTGAGTCTCTGGACGGCTGTGGGGCCGAGCGGCGAGCATTAAAGCACTCAGTTTCGGTCCAGTAGGAGGCCTTTATTGCCTAAATTGTAACATGACGACCTATGTGATTTTGGCAGGAATTTTTAGCGCCTACTTTTCAGCTACTGGGCTAAGATTTGAAACAAACGATCGGTGGGAATCCAGCTTTCAGGGGAGGCCTCTTCCAAGCCTCTCGGAGGTTGTGGGGCCGAACGGCGAGCATTAAAGCACTCAGTTCCGGTCCAGTAGGAGGCCTTTATTGACTAAATTGTAACATGACGACCTCTGTGATTTTGGCAGGACATTTTATCGCTTACTTTTGAGTTAGTGGGCTAAGATTTGAAACACATTATCGGTGGGAATCCAGCTTTCAGGGGAGTCCTCCCCCGAGTTTCTGAACGGCTGTGGGGCCGAGCGGCGAGCGTTAAAGCACTCTGTTTCGCTCGAGTACCATGACGACCGATTTGACTTCGGCACGACTTTAGGTCGCTTAATTTCAGCCTAGCGGGCTAGGAATTCACACAGACAATCCTTGGGAATCCAGCTTTCAGGGGAGGCCTCTTCCAAGCATCTCGGAGGTCGTGGGGCCGAACGGCGAGCGTCATAGCATTCGGTTTCTCTACAGTAGTAGGCCTTTATTGACTAAATTGTAACATGACGACCTATGTGACTTTGGTAAGACTTTTTTGCGCCTACTTTTCAGCTACTAGGCTAAGATTTGAAAGAAACGATCGGTGGGAATCCAGCTTTCAGGGGAGGCCTCTTCCAAGCCTCCCGGAGGTCGTGGGCCCGAACGGCGAGCGTCAAAGCACTCTGTTTCGCTCCAGTAGTAGGCCTTTATTGACTAAATTGTAACATGACAACCTATGTGACTTTGGCAGGACTTTTTAGCGCCTACTTTTCACCTAGTGCGCTAAGATTTGAAACAAACGATCGGTGGGAATCCAGCTTTCAGGGGAGTCCTCCCCCGAGTCTCTGGACGGCTGTGGGGCCGAGCGGCGAGCGTTAAAGCACTCAGTTTTGGTCCAGTAGGAGGCCTTTATTGGCTAAATTGTAACATGACGACCTATGTGATTTTGGCAGGACTTCTTAGCGCCTACTTTTCAGCTACTGGGCGAAGATTTGAAACAAACGATCAGTGGGAATCCAGCTTTCAGGGGAGGCCTCTTCCAAGCCTCTCGGAGGTCGTGGGGCCGAACGGCGAGCATCAAAGCACTCGGTTTCGCTCCAGTAGGAGGCCTTTATTGACTAAATTGTAACATGACAACCTATGTGACTTTGGCAGGACGTTTTAGCGCTTACTTTTGACCTAGTGTGCTAAGATTTGAAACAAACGATCGGTGGGAATCCAGCTTTCAGGGGAGTCCTCCCCCGAGTCTCTGGACGGCTGTGGGGCCGAGCGGCGAGCGTTAAAGCACTCAGTTTCGCTCGAGTACCATGACGACCGATTTGACTTCGGCACGACTTTAGGTCGCATAATTTCAGCCTAGCGGGCTAGGAATTCACACAGACAATCCTTGGGACTCCAGCTTTCAGGGGAGGCCACTTCCAAGCCTCTCAGAGGTCGTGGGGCCTATCGGCGAGCGTCAAAGCATTCGGTTTCGGTCCAGTAGGAGGCCTTTATTGGCTAAATTGTAACATGACGACCTATGTGATTTTGGCAGGACTTCTTAGCGCCTACTTTTCAGCTACTGGGCTAAGATTTGAAACAAAAGATCGGTGGGAATCCAGCTTTCAGGGGAGGCCTCTTCCAAGCCTCTCGGAGGTCGTGGGACCGAACGGCGAGCGTCATAGCATTCGGTTTCTCGACAGTAGTAGGCCTTTATTGACTAAATTGTAACATGACGACCAATGTGACTTTGGTAAGACTTTTTAGCGCCTACCTTTAAGCTAGTGGGCTAAGATTTAAAACAAACGATCGGTGGGAATCCAGCTTTCAGGGGACGCCTCCCTTGAGTCTCTGGACGGCTGTGGGGCCGAGCGGCGAGCATTAAAGCACTCAGTTTCGGTCCAGTAGGAGGCCTTTATTGACTAAATTGTAACATGACAACCTATGTGACTTTGGCCGGACTTTTCAGCTCTTACTTTTCACCTAGTGCGCTAAGATTTGAAACAAACGATCGGTGGGAATCCAGCTTTCAGGGGAGTCCTCCCCCGAGTCTCTGGACAGCTGTGGGGCCGACCGGCGAGCGTTAAAGCACTCAGTTTCGGTCCAGTAGGAGGCCTTTATTGGCTAAATTGTAACATGACGACCTATGTGATTTTGGCAGGACTTCTTAGCGCCTACTTTTCAGCTACTGGGCTAAGATTTGAAACAAACGATCGGTAGGAATCCAGCTTTCAGGGGAGGCCTCTTCCAAGCCTCTCGGAGGTCGTGGGGCCGAACGGCGAGCGTCATAGCATTTGGTTTCTCGACAGTAGTAGGCCTTTATTGACTAAATTGTAACATGACGACCAATGTGACTTTGGCAGGACTTTTTAGCGCCTACTTTTCAGCTACTGGGCTAAGATTTGAAACAAACGATCGGTGGGAATCCAGCTTTCAGGGGAGGCCTCCCCTGAGTCTCTGGACGGCTGTGGGGCCGAGCGGCGAGCATCAAAGCACTCAGTTTCGGTCCAGTAGGAGGCCTTTATTGCCTAAATTGTAACATGACGACCTATGTGATTTTGGCAGGAATTTTTAGCGCCTACTTTTCAGCTACTGGGCTAAGATTTGAAACAAACGATCGGTGGGAATCCAGCTTTCAGGGGAGGCCTCTTCCAAGCCTCTCGGAGGTTGTGGGGCCGAACGGCGAGCATTAAAGCACTCAGTTCCGGTCCAGTAGGAGGCCTTTATTGACTAAATTGTAACATGACGACCTCTGTGATTTTGGCAGGACATTTTATCGCTTACTTTTGAGTTAGTGGGCTAAGATTTGAAACACATTATCGGTGGGAATCCAGCTTTCAGGGGAGTCCTCCCCCGAGTTTCTGAACGGCTGTGGGGCCGAGCGGCGAGCGTTAAAGCACTCTGTTTCGCTCGAGTACCATGACGACCGATTTGACTTCGGCACGACTTTAGGTCGCTTAATTTCAGCCTAGCGGGCTAGGAATTCACACAGACAATCCTTGGGAATCCAGCTTTCAGGGGAGGCCTCTTCCAAGCATCTCGGAGGTCGTGGGGCCGAACGGCGAGCGTCATAGCATTCGGTTTCTCTACAGTAGTAGGCCTTTATTGACTAAATTGTAACATGACGACCTATGTGACTTTGGTAAGACTTTTTTGCGCCTACTTTTCAGCTACTAGGCTAAGATTTGAAAGAAACGATCGGTGGGAATCCAGCTTTCAGGGGAGGCCTCTTCCAAGCCTCCCGGAGGTCGTGGGCCCGAACGGCGAGCGTCAAAGCACTCTGTTTCGCTCCAGTAGTAGGCCTTTATTGACTAAATTGTAACATGACAACCTATGTGACTTTGGCAGGACTTTTTAGCGCCTACTTTTCACCTAGTGCGCTAAGATTTGAAACAAACGATCGGTGGGAATCCAGCTTTCAGGGGAGTCCTCCCCCGAGTCTCTGGACGGCTGTGGGGCCGAGCGGCGAGCGTTAAAGCACTCAGTTTTGGTCCAGTAGGAGGCCTTTATTGGCTAAATTGTAACATGACGACCTATGTGATTTTGGCAGGACTTCTTAGCGCCTACTTTTCAGCTACTGGGCGAAGATTTGAAACAAACGATCAGTGGGAATCCAGCTTTCAGGGGAGGCCTCTTCCAAGCCTCTCGGAGGTCGTGGGGCCGAACGGCGAGCATCAAAGCACTCGGTTTCGCTCCAGTAGGAGGCCTTTATTGACTAAATTGTAACATGACAACCTATGTGACTTTGGCAGGACGTTTTAGCGCTTACTTTTGACCTAGTGTGCTAAGATTTGAAACAAACGATCGGTGGGAATCCAGCTTTCAGGGGAGTCCTCCCCCGAGTCTCTGGACGGCTGTGGGGCCGAGCGGCGAGCGTTAAAGCACTCAGTTTCGCTCGAGTACCATGACGACCGATTTGACTTCGGCACGACTTTAGGTCGCATAATTTCAGCCTAGCGGGCTAGGAATTCACACAGACAATCCTTGGGACTCCAGCTTTCAGGGGAGGCCACTTCCAAGCCTCTCAGAGGTCGTGGGGCCTATCGGCGAGCGTCAAAGCATTCGGTTTCGGTCCAGTAGGAGGCCTTTATTGGCTAAATTGTAACATGACGACCTATGTGATTTTGGCAGGACTTCTTAGCGCCTACTTTTCAGCTACTGGGCTAAGATTTGAAACAAAAGATCGGTGGGAATCCAGCTTTCAGGGGAGGCCTCTTCCAAGCCTCTCGGAGGTCGTGGGACCGAACGGCGAGCGTCATAGCATTCGGTTTCTCGACAGTAGTAGGCCTTTATTGACTAAATTGTAACATGACGACCAATGTGACTTTGGTAAGACTTTTTAGCGCCTACCTTTAAGCTAGTGGGCTAAGATTTAAAACAAACGATCGGTGGGAATCCAGCTTTCAGGGGACGCCTCCCTTGAGTCTCTGGACGGCTGTGGGGCCGAGCGGCGAGCATTAAAGCACTCAGTTTCGGTCCAGTAGGAGGCCTTTATTGACTAAATTGTAACATGACAACCTATGTGACTTTGGCCGGACTTTTCAGCTCTTACTTTTCACCTAGTGCGCTAAGATTTGAAACAAACGATCGGTGGGAATCCAGCTTTCAGGGGAGTCCTCCCCCGAGTCTCTGGACAGCTGTGGGGCCGAGCGGCGAGCGTTAAAGCACTCAGTTTCGGTCCAGTAGGAGGCCTTTATTGGCTAAATTGTAACATGACGACCTATGTGATTTTGGCAGGACTTCTTAGCGCCTACTTTTCAGCTACTGGGCTAAGATTTGAAACAAACGATCGGTGGGAATCCAGCTTTCAGGGGAGGCCTCTTCCAAGCCTCTCGGAGGTCGTGGGGCCGAACGGCGAGCGTCATAGCATTCGGTTTCTCGACAGTAGTAGGCCTTTATTGACTAAATTGTAACATGACGACCAATGTGACTTTGGTAAGACTTTTTAGCGCCTACTTTTAAGCTAGTGGGCTAATATTTGAAACAAACGATCGGTGGGAATCCAGCTTTCAGGGGAGGCCTCCCCCGAGTCTCTGGACAGCTGTGGGGCCGAACGGAGAGCGTCAAAGCATTCGTTTTCGCTCCAGTAGTGGGCCTTTATTGACTAAATTGTAACATGACGACCTATGTGACTTTGGCATGACTTTTTAGCGCCTACTTTTCAGCTACTGGGCTAAGATTTGAAACAAATGATCGGTGGGAATCCAGCTTTCAGGGGAGGCCTCTTCCAAGCATCTCGGAGGTCGTGGGACCGAACGGCGAGCGTCATAGCATTCGGTTTCTCGACAGTAGTAGGCCTTTATTGACTAAATTGTAACATGACGACGAATGTGACTTTAGTAAGACTTTTTAGCGCCTACTTTTAAGCTAGTGGGCTAAGATTTGAAACAAACGATCGGTGGGAATCCAGCTTTCAGGGGAGGCCTCCCCCGAGTGTCTGGACGGCTGTGGGGCCTTGCGGCGAGCGTTAAAGCACTCAGTTTCGGTCCAGTCGGCGGACTTTATTGACTAAATTGTAACCTGACGACCTATGTGATTTTGGCAGGACTTTTTAGCGCCTACTTTTCAGCTACTGGGCTAAGATTTGAAAGAAACGATCGGTGGGAATCCAGCTTTCAGGGGAGGCCTCTTCCAAGCCTCTCGGAGGTCGTGGGCCCGAACGGCGAGCGTCAAAGCACTCGGTTTCGCTCCAGTAGTAGGCCTTTTTTGACTAAATTGTAACATGACAACCTATGTGATTTTGGCAGGACTTTTTAGCGTTTACTTTTCACCTCGTGCGCTAAGATTTGAAACAAACGATCGGTGGGAATCCATCTTTCAGGGGAGGCCTCCCCCGAGTCTCTGGACGGCTGTGGGGCCGAGCGGCGAGCGTTAAAGCACTCAGTTTCGGTCCAGTAGGAGGCCTTTATTGACTAAATTGTAACATGACGACCTATGTGATTTTGGCAGGACTTTTTAGCGCCTACTTTTCAGTTACTGGGCGAAGATTTGAAACAAACAATCGGTGGGAATCCAGCTTTCAGGGGAGGCCTACCCCGAGTCTCTGGACTGCTGTGGGGCCGAGCGGCGACCGTTAAAGCACTCAGTTTCGCTCGAGTACCATGACAACCGATTTGACTTCGGCACGACTTTAGGTCGCTTAATTTCAGCCTAGCGGGCTAGGAATTCACACAGACAAGCCTTGGGAATCCAGCTTTCAAGGGAGGCCTCTTCCAAGCCTCTCGGAGCTTGTGGGGCCGAACGGCGAGCGTCGAAGCACTCGGTTTCGCTCCAGTCGTAGGCCTTTAATGACTAAATTGTAACATGACGACCTATGTGACTTTGGCAAGACCTTTTAGCGCTTACCTTTGAGCTAGTGGGCTAAGATTTGAAACAAACGATCGGTGGGAATCCAGCTTTCAGGGGAGGCTACCCCCGAGTCTATGGACGGCTGTGGGGCCGAGCGGCGAGCGTTAAAGCACTCAGTTTCGGTCCAGTAATAGGCCTTTATTGACTAAATTGTAACATGACGACCTATGTGATTTTGGCAGGACTTTTTAGCGCCTACTTTTCAGCTACTGGGCTAAGATTTGAAAGAAACGATCGGTGGGAATCCAGCTTTCAGGGGAGGCCTCCCCCGAGTCTCTGGACAGCTGTGGGGCCGAACGGCGAGCGTCAAAGCACTTGGTTTCTCTCCAGTAGTAGGCCTTTATTGACTAAATTGTAACATGACGACCTATGTGACTTTGGCAGGACATTTTAGCGCCTAGTTTTGAGCTAGTGCGCTAAGATTTGAAACAAACGATCGGTGGGAATCCAGCTTTCAGGGGAGTCCTCCCCCGAGTCTCTGGACGGCTGTGGGGCCGAGCGGCGAGCGTTAAAGCACTCAGTTTCGGTACAGTAGGAGGCCTTTATTGACTAAATTGTAACATGACGACCTATGTGATTTTGGCAAGACTTTTTAGCGCCTACTTTTCCGCTACTGGGCTAGGATATGAAACAAACGATCGGTGGGAATCAAGCTTTCAGGGGAGACCTCCCCTGAGTCTCTGGACGGCTGTGGGGCTGAGCGGCGAGCCTTAAAGCACTCAGTTTCGGTCCAGTAATAGGCCTTTATTGACTAAATTGTAACATGACGACCTATGTGATTTTGGCAGGACTTTTTAGCGCTTACGTTTGACCTAGTAGGCTAAGATTTAAAACAAACGATCGGTGGGAATCCAGCTTTCAGGGGAAGCCTCCCCCGAGTCTCTGGACTGCTGTGGGGCCGAGCGGCGACCGTTAAAGCACTCAGTTTCGCTCGAGTACCATGACGACCGATTTGACTTCGGCACGACTTTAGGTCGCTTAATTTCAGCCTAGCGGGCTAGGAATTCACACAGACGATCGGTGGGAATCCAGCTTTCAGGGGAGTCCTCCCCCGAGTCTCTGGACGGCTGTGGGGCCGAGCGGCGAGCGTTAAAGCACTCAGTTTCGGTCCAGTAGGAGGCCTTTATTGGCTAAATTGTAACATGACGACCTATGTGATTTTGGCAGGACTTCTTAGCGCCTACTTTTCAGCTACTGGGCTAAGATTTGAAACAAAAGATCGGTGGGAATCCAGCTTTCAGGGGAGGCCTCTTCCAAGCCTCTCGGAGGTCGTGGGACCGAACGGCGAGCGTCATAGCATTCGGTTTCTCGACAGTAGTAGGCCTTTATTGACTAAATTGTAACATGACGACCAATGTGACTTTGGTAAGACTTTTTAGCGCCTACCTTTAAGCTAGTGGGCTAAGATTTAAAACAAACGATCGGTGGGAATCCAGCTTTCAGGGGACGCCTCCCTTGAGTCTCTGGACGGCTGTGGGGCCGAGCGGCGAGCATTAAAGCACTCAGTTTCGGTCCAGTAGGAGGCCTTTATTGACTAAATTGTAACATGACAACCTATGTGACTTTGGCCGGACTTTTCAGCTCTTACTTTTCACCTAGTGCGCTAAGATTTGAAACAAACGATCGGTGGGAATCCAGCTTTCAGGGGAGTCCTCCCCCGAGTCTCTGGACAGCTGTGGGGCCGAGCGGCGAGCGTTAAAGCACTCAGTTTCGGTCCAGTAGGAGGCCTTTATTGGCTAAATTGTAACATGACGACCTATGTGATTTTGGCAGGACTTCTTAGCGCCTACTTTTCAGCTACTGGGCTAAGATTTGAAACAAACGATCGGTGGGAATCCAGCTTTCAGGGGAGGCCTCTTCCAAGCCTCTCGGAGGTCGTGGGGCCGAACGGCGAGCGTCATAGCATTCGGTTTCTCGACAGTAGTAGGCCTTTATTGACTAAATTGTAACATGACGACCAATGTGACTTTGGTAAGACTTTTTAGCGCCTACTTTTAAGCTAGTGGGCTAATATTTGAAACAAACGATCGGTGGGAATCCAGCTTTCAGGGGAGGCCTCCCCCGAGTCTCTGGACAGCTGTGGGGCCGAACGGAGAGCGTCAAAGCATTCGTTTTCGCTCCAGTAGTGGGCCTTTATTGACTAAATTGTAACATGACGACCTATGTGACTTTGGCATGACTTTTTAGCGCCTACTTTTCAGCTACTGGGCTAAGATTTGAAACAAACGATCGGTGGGAATCCAGCTTTCAGGGGAGGCCTCTTCCAAGCCTCTCGGAGGTCGTGGGACCGAACGGCGAGCGTCATAGCATTCGGTTTCTCGACAGTAGTAGGCCTTTATTGACTAAATTGTAACATGACGACCAATGTGACTTTGGTAAGACTTTTTAGCGCCTACTTTTAAGCTAGTGGGCTAAGATTTGATACAAACGATCGGTGGGAATCCAGCTTTCAGGGGAGGCCTCCCCCGAGTGTCTGGACGGCTGTGGGGCCTTGCGGCGAGCGTTAAAGCACTCAGTTTCGGTCCAGTCGGCGGACTTTATTGACTAAATTGTAACCTGACGACCTATGTGATTTTGGCAGGACTTTTTAGCGCCTACTTTTCAGCTACTGGGCTAAGATTTGAAAGAAACGATCGGTGGGAATCCAGCTTTCAGGGGAGGCCTCTTCCAAGCCTCTCGGAGGTCGTGGGCCCGAACGGCGAGCGTCAAAGCACTCGGTTTCGCTCCAGTAGTAGGCCTTTTTTGACTAAATTGTAACATGACAACCTATGTGATTTTGGCAGGACTTTTTAGCGTTTACTTTTCACCTCGTGCGCTAAGATTTGAAACAAACGATCGGTGGGAATCCATCTTTCAGGGGAGGCCTCCCCCGAGTCTCTGGACGGCTGTGGGGCCGAGCGGCGAGCGTTAAAGCACTCAGTTTCGGTCCAGTAGGAGGCCTTTATTGACTAAATTGTAACATGACGACCTATGTGATTTTGGCAGGACTTTTTAGCGCCTACTTTTCAGTTACTGGGCGAAGATTTGAAACAAACAATCGGTGGGAATCCAGCTTTCAGGGGAGGCCTACCCCGAGTCTCTGGACTGCTGTGGGGCCGAGCGGCGACCGTTAAAGCACTCAGTTTCGCTCGAGTACCATGACAACCGATTTGACTTCGGCACGACTTTAGGTCGCTTAATTTCAGCCTAGCGGGCTAGGAATTCACACAGACAAGCCTTGGGAATCCAGCTTTCAAGGGAGGCCTCTTGCAAGCCTCTCGGAGCTTGTGGGGCCGAACGGCGAGCGTCGAAGCACTCGGTTTCGCTCCAGTCGTAGGCCTTTAATGACTAAATTGTAACATGACGACCTATGTGACTTTGGCAAGACCTTTTACCGCTTACCTTTGAGCTAGTGGGCTAAGATTTGAAACAAACGATCGGTGGGAATCCAGCTTTCAGGGGAGGCTACCCCCGAGTCTATGGACGGCTGTGGGGCCGAGCGGCGAGCGTTAAAGCACTCAGTTTCGGTCCAGTAATAGGCCTTTATTGACTAAATTGTAACATGACGACCTATGTGATTTTGGCAGGACTTTTTAGCGCCTACTTTTCAGCTACTGGGCTAAGATTTGAAAGAAACGATCGGTGGGAATCCAGCTTTCAGTGGAGGCCTCCCCCGAGTCTCTGGACAGCTGTGGGGCCGAACGGCGAGCGTCAAAGCACTTGGTTTCTCTCCAGTAGTAGGCCTTTATTGACTAAATTGTAACATGACGACCTATGTGACTTTGGCAGGACATTTTAGCGCCTAGTTTTGAGCTAGTGCGCTAAGATTTGAAACAAACGATCGGTGGGAATCCAGCTTTCAGGGGAGTCCTCCCCCGAGTCTCTGGACGGCTGTGGGGCCGAGCGGCGAGCGTTAAAGCACTCAGTTTCGGTACAGTAGGAGGCCTTTATTGACTAAATTGTAACATGACGACCTATGTGATTTTGGCAAGACTTTTTAGCGCCTACTTTTCCGCTACTGGGCTAGGATTTGAAACAAACGATCGGTGGGAATCAAGCTTTCAGGGGAGACCTCCCCTGAGTCTCTGGACGGCTGTGGGGCTGAGCGGCGAGCCTTAAAGCACTCAGTTTCGGTCCAGTAATAGGCCTTTATTGACTAAATTGTAACATGACGACCTATGTGATTTTGGCAGGACTTTTTAGCGCTTACGTTTGACCTAGTGGGCTAAGATTTAAAACAAACGATCGGTGGGAATCCAGCTTTCAGGGGAAGCCTCCCCCGAGTCTCTGGACTGCTGTGGGGCCGAGCGGCGACCGTTAAAGCACTCAGTTTCGCTCGAGTACCATGACGACCGATTTGACTTCGGCACGACTTTAGGTCGCTTAATTTCAGCCTAGCGGGCTAGGAATTCACACAGACGATCGGTGGGAATCCAGCTTTCAGGGGAGTCCTCCCCCGAGTCTCTGGACGGCTGTGGGGCCGAGCGGCGAGCGTTAAAGCACTCAGTTTCGGTCCAGTAGGAGGCCTTTATTGGCTAAATTGTAACATGACGACCTATGTGATTTTGGCAGGACTTCTTAGCGCCTACTTTTCAGCTACTGGGCTAAGATTTGAAACAAAAGATCGGTGGGAATCCAGCTTTCAGGGGAGGCCTCTTCCAAGCCTCTCGGAGGTCGTGGGACCGAACGGCGAGCGTCATAGCATTTGGTTTCTCGACAGTAGTAGGCCTTTATTGACTAAATTGTAACATGACGACCAATGTGACTTTGGTAAGACTTTTTAGCGCCTACCTTTAAGCTAGTGGGCTAAGATTTGAAACAAACGATCGGTGGGAATCCAGCTTTCAGGGGAGGCCTCCCCCGAGTCTCTGGACAGCTGTGGGGCTGAACGGCGAGCGTCAAAGCACTCGTTTTCGCTCCAGTAGTGGGCCTTTATTGACTAAATTGTAACATGACGACCTATGTGATTTTGGCATGACTTTTTAGCGCCTACTTTTGAGCTAGTGGGCTAAGATTTAAAACAAACGATCGGTGGGAATCCAGCTTTCAGGGGACGCCTCCCTTGAGTCTCTGGACGGCTGTGGGGCCGAGCGGCGAGCATTAAAGCACTCAGTTTCGGTCCAGTATGAGGCCTTTATTGACTAAATTGTAACATGACAACCTATGTGACTTTGGCAGGACTTTTCAGCTCTTACTTTTCACCTAGTGCGCTAACATTTGAAACAAACGATCGGTGGGAATCCAGCTTTCAGGGGAGTCCTCCCCCGAGTCTCTGGACAGCTGTGGGGCCGAGCGGCGAGCGTTAAAGCACTCAGTTTCGGTCCAGTAGGAGGCCTTTATTGGCTAAATTGTAACATGACGACCTATGTGATTTTGGCAGGACTTCTTAGCGCCTACTTTTCAGCTACTGGGCTAAGATTTTAAACAAACGATTGGTGGGAATCCAGCTTTCAGGGGAGGCCTCTTCCAAGCCTCTCGGAGGTCGTGGGGCCGAACGGCGAGCGTCATAGCATTCGGTTTCTCGACAGTAGTAGGCCTTTATTGACTAAATTGTAACATGACGACCAATGTGACTTTGGTAAGACTTTTTAGCACCTACCTTTAAGCTAGTGGGCTAATATTTGAAACAAACGATCGGTGGGAATCCAGCTTTCAGGGGAGGCCTCCCCCGAGTCTCTGGACAGCTGTGGGGCCGAACGGCGAGCGTCAAAGCACTCGTTTTCGCTCCAGTAGTGGGCCTTTATTGACTAAATTGTAACATGACGACCTATGTGACTTTGGCATGACTTTTTAGCGCCTACTTTTGAGCTAGAGGGCTACGATTTGAAACAAACGATCGGTGGGAATCCAGCTTTCAGGGGACGCGTCCCTTGAGTCTCTGGACGGCTGTGAGGCCAAGCGGCGAGCATTAAAGCACTCAGTTTCGGTCCAGTAGGAGGCCTTTATTGACTAAATTGTAACATGACGACCTATGTGATTTTGGCAGGATTTTTTAGCGCCTACTTTTCAGCTACTGGGCTAAGATTTGAAACAAACGATCGGTGGGAATCCAGCTTTCAGGGGAGGCCTCTTCCAAGCCTCTCGGAGGTCATGGGGCGGAACGGCGAGCGTCAAAGCACTCGGTTTCGCTCCAGTAGTAGGCCTTTATTGACTAAATTGTAACATGACAACCATTGTGACTTTGGCAGGACTTTTTAGCGCTTACTTTTGAGCTAGTTAGCTCAGATTTGAAACACACGATCGTTGGGATTCCAGCTTTCAGGGGAGGCCTCCCTCGAGTCTCTGGATGGCTGTGGGGCCGAACGGCGAGCGTCAAAGCACTCGGTTTCTCTCCAGTCGTAGGGCTTTATTGACTAAATTGTAACATGACGACCTATGTGATTTTGGCAGGACTTTTTAGCGCTTACGTTTGAGCTAGTGGGCTAAGATTTAAAACAAACGATCGGTGGGAATACAGCTTTCAGGGGAGGCCTCCCCCGAGTCTCTGGACAGCTGTGGGGCCGAACGCCGAGCGTCAAAGCACTTGGTTTCTCTCCAGTAGTAGGCCTTTATTGACTAAATTGTAACATGACGACCTATGTGACTTTGGCAGGACATTTTAGCGCCTAGTTTTGAGCTAGTGGGCTAAGATTTGAAACAAACGATCGGTGGGAATCCAGCTTTCAGGGGAAGCCTCCCCCAAGTCTCTAGACGGCTGTGGGGCCGAGCGGCGAGCCTTAAAGCACTCAGTTTCGGTCCAGTAATAGGCCTTTATTGACTAAATTGTAACATGACGACCTATGTGATTTTGGCAGGACTTTTTAGCGCTTACGTTTGAGCTAGTGGGCTAAGATTTAAAACAAACGATCGGTGGGAATCCAGCTTTCAGGGGAGGCCTCCCCCGAGTCTCTGGACTGCTGTGGGGCCGAGCGGCGACCGTTAAAGCACTCAGTTTCGCTCGAGTACCATGACGACCGATTTGACTTCGGCACGATTTTAGGTCGCTTAATTTCAGCCTAGCGGGCTAGGAATTCACACAGACGATCCTTGGGATTCCAGCTTTCAGGGGAGGCCACTTCCAAGCCTCTCAGAGGTCGTGGGGCCTATCGGCGAGCGTCAAAGCACTCGGTTTCGCTCCAGTAGTAGGCCTTTATTGACTAAATTGTAACATGACGACCTATGTGACTTTGGCAAGACTTTTTAGCGCTCACTTTTGAGCTAGTTGGCTCAGATTTGAAACACACGATCGTTGGGATTCCAACTTTCAGGGGAGGCCTCCCCCGAGTCTCTGGATGGCTGTGGGGCCGAACGGCGAGCGTCAAAGCACTCGGTTTCTCTCCAGTCGTAGGGCTTTATTGACTAAATTGTAACATGACGACCTATGTGACTTTGGCAGGACATTTTAGCGCCTAGTTTTGATCTAGTGGGCTAAGATTTGAAACAAACGATCGGTGGGAATCCAGCTTTCAGGGGAAGCCTCCCCCAAGTCTCTGGACGGCTGTGGGGCCGAGCGGCGAGCGTTAAAGCACTCAGTTTCGGTCCAGTAGGAGGCCTTTATTGACTAAATTGTAACATGACGACCTATGTGATTTTGGCAGGACTTTTTAGCGCCTACTTTTCAGCTACTGGGCTAGGATTTGAAACAAACGATCGGTGGGAATCCAGCTTTCAGGGGAAGCTTCTTCCAAGCCTCTCGGAGGTTGTGGGGCCGAACGGCGAGCGTTAAAGAACTAGGTTTCGCTCCAGTAGTAGGCCTTTATTGACTAAATTGTAACATGACGACCTATGTGACTTTGGCAAGACTTTTTAGCGCTCACTTTTGAGCTAGTGGGCTAAGATTTGAAACAAACGATCGGTGGGAATACAGCTTTCAGGGGAGGCCTCCCCCGAGTCTCTGGACAGCTGTGGGGCCGAACGCCGAGCGTCAAAGCACTTGGTTTCTCTCCAGTAGTAGGCCTTTATTGACTAAATTGTAACATGACGACCTATGTGACTTTGGCAGGACATTTTAGCGCCTAGTTTTGAGCTAGTGGGCTAAGATTTGAAACAAACAATCGGTGGGAATCCAGCTTTCAGGGGAGTCCTCCCCCGAGTCTCTGGACGGCTGTGGGGCCGAGCGGCGAGCGTTAAAGCACTCAGTTTCGGTACAGTAGGAGGCCTTTATTGACTAAATTGTAACATGACGACCTATGTGATTTTGGCAGGACTTTTTAGCGCCTACTTTTCAGCTACTGGGCTAGGATTTGAAACAAACGATCGGTGGGAATCCAGCTTTCAGGGGAGGCTTCTTCCAAGCCTCTCGGAGGTTGTGGGGCCGAACGGCGAGCGTTAAAGCACTCGGTTTCGGTACAGTAGGAGGCCTTTATTGACTAAATTGTAACATGACAACCATTGTGACTTTGGCAGGACTTTTTAGCGCTTACTTTTGAGCTAGTTGGCTCAGATTTGAAACACACGATCGTTGGGATTCCAACTTTCAGGGGAGGCCTCCCCCGAGTCTCTGGATGGCTGTGGGGCCGAACGGCGAGCGTCAAAGCACTCGGTTTCTCTCCAGTCGTAGGGCTTTATTGACTAAATTGTAACATGACG
Source organism: Phycodurus eques (assembly GCF_024500275.1). Taxonomy (NCBI): domain Eukaryota; kingdom Metazoa; phylum Chordata; class Actinopteri; order Syngnathiformes; family Syngnathidae; genus Phycodurus; species Phycodurus eques. The sequence continues at coordinate 24,312 of NW_026904164.1, read as the reverse complement.
ACCTATGTGATTTTGGCAGGACTTTTTAGCGCTTACGTTTGAGCTAGTGGGCTAAGATTTAAAACAAACGATCGGTGGGAATCAAGCTTTCAGGGGAGACCTCCCCTGAGTCTCTGGACGGCTGTAGGGCTGAGCGGCGAGCCTTAAAGCACTCAGTTTCGGTCCAGTAATAGGCCTTTATTGACTAAATTGTAATATGACGACCTATGTGATTTTGGCAGGACTTTTTAGCGCTTACGTTTGAGCTAGTGGGCTAAGATTTAAAACAAACGATCGGTGGGAATCCAGCTTTAAGGGGAGGCCTCCCCCGAGTCTCTGGACTGCTGTGGGGCCGAGCGGCGACCGTTAAAGCACTCAGTTTCGCTCGAGTACCATGACGACCGATTTGACTTCGGCACGACTTTAGGTCGCTTAATTTCAGCCTAGCGGGCTAGGAATTCACACAGACGATCCTTGGGAATCCAGCTTTCAGGGGAGGCAACTTCCAAGCCTCTCAGAGGTCGTGGGGCCTATCGGCGAGCTTCAAAGCACTCGGTTTCGCTCCAGTAGTAGGCCTTTATTGACTAAATTGTAGCATGACAACCTATGTGACTTTGGGAGGACTTTTTAGCGCTTACTTTTGACCTAGTGCGCTAAGATTTGAAACAAACGATCGGTGGGAATCCAGCTTTTAGGGGAGTCCTCCCCCGAGTCTCTGGAAGGCTGTGGGGCCGAGCGGCGAGCGTTAAAGCACTCAGTTTCGCTCAAGTAGTAGGCTTTTATTGACTAAATTGTAACATGACGACCTATGTGATTTTGGCAAGACTTTTTAGCGCCTACTTTTCCGCTACTGGGCTAGGATTTGAAACAAACGATCGGTGGGAATCAAGCTTTCAGGGGAGACCTCCCCTGAGTCTCTGGACGGCTGTGGGGCTGAGCGGCGAGCCTTAAAGCACTCAGTTTCGGTCCAGTAATAGGCCTTTATTGACTAAATTGTAACATGACGACCTATGTGATTTTGGCAGGACTTTTTAGCGCTTACGTTTGAGCTAGTGGGCTAAGATTTAAAACAAACGATCGGTGGGAATCCAGCTTTCAGGGGAAGCCTCCCCCGAGTCTCTGGACTGCTGTGGGGCCGAGCGGCGACCGTTAAAGCACTCAGTTTCGCTCGAGTACCATGACGACCGATTTGACTTCGGCACGACTTTAGGTCGCTTAATTTCAGCCTAGCGGGCTAGGAATTCACACAGACGATCCTTGGGATTCCAGCTTTCAGGGGAGGCCACTTCCAAGCCTCTCAGAGGTTGTGGGGCCTATCGGCGAGCGTCAAAGCACTCGGTTTCGCTCCAGTAGTAGGCCTTTATTGACTAAATTGTAACATGACGACCTATGTGACTTTGGCAAGACTTTTTAGCGCTCACTTTTGAGCTAGTGGGCTAAGATTTGAAAAGAAACGATCGGTGGGAATACAGCTTTCAGGGGAGGCCTCCCCCGAGTCTCTGGACAGCTGTGGGGCCGAACGCCGAGCGTCAAAGCACTTGGTTTCTCTCCAGTAGTAGGCCTTTATTGACTAAATTGTAACATGACGACCTATGTGACTTTGGCAGGACATTTTAGCGCCTAGTTTTGATCTAGTGGGCTAAGATTTGAAACAAACGATCGGTGGGAATCCAGCTTTCAGGGGAAGCCTCCCCCAAGTCTCTGGACGGCTGTGGGGCCGAGCGGCGAGCGTTAAAGCACTCAGTTTCGGTCCAGTAGGAGGCCTTTACTGACTAAATTGTAACATGACGACCTATGTGATTTTGGCAGGACTTTTTAGCGCCTACTTTTCAGCTACTGGGCTAGGATTTGAAACAAACGATCGGTGGGAATCCAGCTTTAAGGGGAGGCTTCTTCCAAGCCTCTCGGAGGTTGTGGGGCCGAACGGCGAGCGTTAAAGCACTAGGTTTCGCTCCAGTAGTAGGCCTTTATTGACTAAATTGTAACATGACGACCTATGTGACTTTGGCAAGACTTTTTAGCGCTCACTTTTGAGCTAGTGGGCTAAGATTTGAAACAAACGATCGGTGGGAATACAGCTTTCAGGGGAGGCCTCCCCCGAGTCTCTGGACAGCTGTGGGGCCGAACGCCGAGCGTCAAAGCACTTGGTTTCTCTCCAGTAGTAGGCCTTTATTGACTAAATTGTAACATGACGACCTATGTGACTTTGGCAGGACATTTTAGCGCCTAGTTTTGAGCTAGTGGGCTAAGATTTGAAACAAACAATCGGTGGGAATCCAGCTTTCAGGGGAGTCCTCCCCCGAGTCTCTGGACGGCTGTGGGGCCGAGCGGCGAGCGTTAAAGCACTCAGTTTCGGTACAGTAGGAGGCCTTTATTGACTAAATTGTAACATGACGACCTATGTGATTTTGGCAGGACTTTTTAGCGCCTACTTTTCAGCTACTGGGCTAGGATTTGATACAAACGATCGGTGGGAATCCAGCTTTCAGGGGAGGCTTCTTCCAAGCCTCTCGGAGGTTGTGGGGCCGAACGGCGAGCGTTAAAGCACTCGGTTTCGCTCCAGTAGTAGGCCTTTATTGACTAAATTGTAACATGACGACCTATGTGACTTTGGCAAGACTTTTTAGCGCTCACTTTTGAGCTAGTGGGCTAAGATTTGAAACAAACGATCGGTGGAAATACAGCTTTCAGGGGAGGCCTCCCGCGAGTCTCTGGACAGCTGTGGGGCCGAACGGCGAGCGTCAAAGCACTTGGTTTCTCTCCAGTAGTAGGCCTTTATTGACTAAATTGTAACATGACGACCTATGTGACTTTGGCAGGGCATTTTAGCGCCTAGTTTTGAGCTAGTGGGCTAAGATTTGAAACAAACAATCGGTGGGAATCCAGCTTTCAGGGGAGTCCTCCCCCGAGTCTCTGGACGGCTGTGAGGCCGAGCGGCGAGCGTTAAAGCACTCAGTTTCGGTACAGTAGGAGGCCTTTATTGACTAAATTGTAACATGACAACCATTGTGACTTTGGCAGGACGTTTTAGCGCTTACTTTTGAGCTAGTTGGCTCAGATTTGAAACACACGATCGTTGGGATTCCAACTTTCAGGGGAGGCCTCCCCCGAGTCTCTGGATGGCTGTGGGGCCGAACGGCGAGCGTCAAAGCACTCGGTTTCTCTCCAGTCGTAGGGCTTTATTGACTAAATTGTAACATGACGACCTATGTGATTTTGGCAGGACTTTTTAGCGCTTAAGTTTGAGCTAGTGGGCTAAGATTTAAAACAAACGATTGGTGGGAATCAAGCTTTCAGGGGAGACCTCCCCTGAGTCTCTGGACGGCTGTAGGGCTGAGCGGCGAGCCTTAAAGCACTCAGTTTCGGTCCAGTAATAGGCCTTTATTGACTAAATTGTAACATGACGACCTATGTGATTTTGGCAGGACTTTTTAGCGCTTACGTTTGAGCTAGTGGGCTAAGATTTAAAACAAACGATCGGTGGGAATCCAGCTTTAAGGGGAGGCCTCCCCCGAGTCTCTGGACTGCTGTGGGGCCGAGCGGCGACCGTTAAAGCACTCAGTTTCGCTCGAGTACCATGACGACCGATTTGACTTCGGCACGACTTTAGGTCGCTTAATTTCAGCCTAGCGGGCTAGGAATTCACACAGACGATCCTTGGGAATCCAGCTTTCAGGGGAGGCAACTTCCAAGCCTCTCAGAGGTCGTGGGGCCTATCGGCGAGCTTCAAAGCACTCGGTTTCGCTCCAGTAGTAGGCCTTTATTGACTAAATTGTAGCATGACAACCTATGTGACTTTGGGAGGACTTTTTAGCGCTTACTTTTGACCTAGTGCGCTAAGATTTGAAACAAACGATCGGTGGGAATCCAGCTTTCAGGGGAGTCCTCCCCCGAGTCTCTGGAAGGCTGTGGGGCCGAGCGGCGAGCGTTAAAGCACTCAGTTTCGCTCAAGTAGTAGGCTTTTATTGACTAAATTGTAACATGACGACCTATGTGACTTTGGCAGGACTTTTTAGCGCTTACTTTTGAGCTAGTGGGCTAAGATTTGAAACAAACGATTGGTGGGAATCCGGCTTTCAGGGGAGGCCTCCCCCGAGTCTCTGCACGGCTGTGGGGCCGAGCGGCGAGCGTTAAAGCACTCAGTTTCGCTCGAGTACCATGACGACCGATTTGACTTCGGCACGACTTTAGGTCGCTTAATTTCAGCCTAGCGGGCTAGGAATTCACACAGACAAGCCTTGGGAATCCAGCTTTCAGGGGAGGCCACTTCCAAGCCTCTCAGAGGTCGTGGGGCCGAACGGCGAGCGTCATAGCATTCGGTTTCTCGACAGTAGTAGGCCTTTATTGACTAAATTGTAACATGACAACCATTGTGATTTTGGCAGGACTTTTTAGCGCCTACTTTTGACCTAGTGGGCTAAGATTTGAAACAAACGATCGGTGGGAATCCAGCTTTCAGGGGAGGCTAGCCCCGAGTCTCTGGACGGCTGTGGGGCCGAGCGGCGAGCGTTAAAGCACTCAGTTTCGGTCCAGTAATAGGCCTTTATTGATTAAATTGTAACATGACGACCTATGTGATTTTGGCAGGACTTTTTAGCGCCTACTTTTCAGCTACTGGGCTAAGATTTGAAAGAAACGATCGGTGGGAATCCAGCTTTCAGGGGAGGCCTCCCCCGAGTCTCTGGACAGCTGTGGGGCCGAACGGCGAGCGTCAAAGCACTTGGTTTCTCTCCAGTAGTAGGCCTTTATTGACTAAATTGTAACATGACGACCTATGTGACTTTGGCAGGACATTTTAGCGCCTAGTTTTGAGCTAGTGGGCTAAGATTTGAAACAAACGATCGGTGGGAATCCAGCTTTCAGGGGAGTCCTCCCCCGAGTCTCTGGACGGCTGTGGGGCCGAGCGGCGAGCGTTAAAGCACTCAGTTTCGGTACAGTAGGAGGCCTTTATTGACTAAATTGTAACATGACGACCTATGTGATTTTGGCAAGACTTTTTAGCGCCTACTTTTCCGCTAGTGGGCTAGGATTTGAAACAAACGATCGGTGGGAATCAAGCTTTCAGGGGAGACCTCCCCTGAGTCTCTGGACGGCTGTGGGGCTGAGCGGCGAGCCTTAAAGCACTCAGTTTCGGTCCAGTAATAGGCCTTTATTGACTAAATTGTAACATGACGACCTATGTGATTTTGGCAGGACTTTTTAGCGCTTACGTTTGAGCTAGTGGGCTAAGATTTAAAACAAACGATCGGTGGGAATCCAGCTTTCAGGGGAAGCCTCCCCCGAGTCTCTGGACTGCTGTGGGGCCGAGCGGCGACCGTTAAAGCACTCAGTTTCGCTCGAGTACCATGACGACCGATTTGACTTCGGCACGACTTTAGGTCGCTTAGTTTCAGCCTAGCGGGCTAGGAATTCACACAGACGATCGGTGGGTATCCAGCTTTCAGGGGAGTCCTCCCCCGAGTCTCTGGACGGCTGTGGGGCCGAGCGGCGAGCGTTAAAGCACTCAGTTTCGGTCCAGTAGGAGGCCTTTATTGGCTAAATTGTAACATGACGACCTATGTGATTTTGGCAGGACTTCTTAGCGCCTACTTTTCAGCTACTGGGCTAAGATTTGAAACAAACGATCGGTGGGAATCCAGCTTTCAGGGGAGACCTCCCCTGAGTCTCTGGACGGCTGTAGGGCTGAGCGGCGAGCCTTAAAGCACTCAGTTTCGGTCCAGTAATAGGCCTTTATTGACTAAATTGTAATATGACGACCTATGTGATTTTGGCAGGACTTTTTAGCGCTTACGTTTGAGCTAGTGGGCTAAGATTTAAAACAAACGATCGGTGGGAATCCAGCTTTAAGGGGAGGCCTCCCCCGAGTCTCTGGACTGCTGTGGGGCCGAGCGGCGACCGTTAAAGCACTCAGTTTCGCTCGAGTACCATGACGACCTATTTTACTTCGGCACGACTTTAGGTCGCTTAATTTCAGCCTAGCGGGCTAGGAATTCACACAGACGATCCTTGGGATTCCAGCTTTCAGGGGAGGCCACTTCCAAGCCTCTCAGAGGTTGTGGGGCCTATCGGCGAGCGTCAAAGCACTCGGTTTCGCTCCAGTAGTAGGCCTTTATTGACTAAATTGTAACATGACGACCTATGTGACTTTGGCAAGACTTTTTAGCGCTCACTTTTGAGCTAGTGGGCTAAGATTTGAAAGAAACGATCGGTGGGAATACAGCTTTCAGGGGAGGCCTCCCCCGAGTCTCTGGACAGCTGTGGGGCCGAACGCCGAGCGTCAAAGCACTTGGTTTCTCTCCAGTAGTAGGCCTTTATTGACTAAATTGTAACATGACGACCTATGTGACTTTGGCAGGACATTTTAGCGCCTAGTTTTGATCTAGTGGGCTAAGATTTGAAACAAACGATCGGTGGGAATCCAGCTTTCAGGGGAAGCCTCCCCCAAGTCTCTGGACGGCTGTGGGGCCGAGCGGCGAGCGTTAAAGCACTCAGTTTCGGTCCAGTAGGAGGCCTTTACTGACTAAATTGTAACATGACGACCTATGTGATTTTGGCAGGACTTTTTAGCGCCTACTTTTCAGCTACTGGGCTAGGATTTGAAACAAACGATCGGTGGGAATCCAGCTTTAAGGGGAGGCTTCTTCCAAGCATCTCGGAGGTTGTGGGGCCGAACGGCGAGCGTTAAAGCACTAGGTTTCGCTCCAGTAGTAGGCCTTTATTGACTAAATTGTAACATGACGACCTATGTGACTTTGGCAAGACTTTTTAGCGCTCACTTTTGAGCTAGTGGGCTAAGATTTGAAACAAACGATCGGTGGGAATACAGCTTTCAGGGGAGGCCTCCCCCGAGTCTCTGGACAGCTGTGGGGCCGAACGCCGAGCGTCAAAGCACTTGGTTTCTCTCCAGTAGTAGGCCTTTATTGACTAAATTGTAACATGACGACCTATGTGACTTTGGCAGGGCATTTTAGCGCCTAGTTTTGAGCTAGTGGGCTAAGATTTGAAACAAACAATCGGTGGGAATCCAGCTTTCAGGGGAGGCCTCCCCCGAGTCTCTGGACTGCTGTGGGGCCGAGCGGCGACCGTTAAAGCACTCAGTTTCGCTCGAGTACCATGACGACCGATTTGACTTCGGCACGACTTTAGGTCGCTTAGTTTCAGCCTAGCGGGCTAGGAATTCACACAGACGATCGGTGGGTATCCAGCTTTCAGGGGAGTCCTCCCCCGAGTCTCTGGACGGCTGTGGGGCCGAGCGGCGAGCGTTAAAGCACTCAGTTTCGGTCCAGTAGGAGGCCTTTATTGGCTAAATTGTAACATGACGACCTATGTGATTTTGGCAGGACTTCTTAGCGCCTACTTTTCAGCTACTGGGCTAAGATTTGAAACAAAAGATCGGTGGGAATCCAGCTTTCAGGGGAGGCCTCTTCCAAGCCTCTCGGAGGTCGTGGGACCGAACGGCGAGCGTCATAGCATTCGGTTTCTCGACAGTAGTAGGCCTTTATTGACTAAATTGTAACATGACGACCAATGTGACTTTGGTAAGACTTTTTAGCGCCTACTTTTAAGCTAGTGGGCTAAGATTTAAAACAAACGATCGGTGGGAATCCAGCTTTCAGGGGAGGCCTCCCCCGAGTCTCTGGACAGCTGTGGGGCCGAACGGCGAGCGTCAAAGCACTCGTTTTCGCTCCAGTAGTGGGCCTTTATTGACTAAATTGTAACATGACGACCTATGTGACTTTGGCATGACTTCTTAGCGCCTACTTTTGAGCTAGTGGGCTAAGATTTAAAACAAACGATCGGTGGGAATCCAGCTTTCAGGGGACGCCTCCCTTGAGTCTCTGGACGGCTGTGGGGCCAAGCGGCGAGCATTAAAGCACTCAGTTTCGGTCCAGTAGGAGGCCTTTATTGACTAAATTGTAACATGACAACCTATGTGACTTTGGCAGGACTTTTCAGCTCTTACTTTTCACCTAGTGCGCTAAGATTTGAAACAAACGATCGGTGGGAATCCAGCTTTCAGGGGAGTCCTCCCCCGAGTCTCTGGAAAGCTGTGGGGCCGAGCGGCGAGCGTTAAAGCACTCAGTTTCGGTCCAGTAGGAGGCCTTTATTGGCTAAATTGTAACATGACGACCTATGTGATTTTGGCAGGACTTCTTAGCGCCTACTTTTCAGCTACTGGGCTAAGATTTTAAACAAACGATTGGTGGGAATCCAGCTTTCAGGGGAGGCCTCTTCCAAGCCTCTCGGAGGTCGTGGGGCCGAACGGAGAGCGTCATAGCATTCGGTTTCTCGACAGTAGTAGGCCTTTATTGACTAAATTGTAACATGACGACCAATGTGACTTTGGTAAGACGTTTTAGCGCCTACCTTTAATCTAGTGGGCTAATATTTGAAACAAACGATCGGTGGGAATCCAGCTTTCAGGGGAGGCCTCCCCCGAGTCTCTGGACAGCTGTGGGGCCGAACGGCGAGCGTCAAAGCACTCGTTTTCGCTCCAGTAGTGGGCCTTTATTGACTAAATTGTAACATGACGACCTATGTGACTTTGGCATGACTTTTTAGCGCCTACTTTTGAGCTAGAGGGCTAAGATTTGAAACAAACGATCGGTGGGAATCCAGCTTTCAGGGGACGCGTCCCTTGAGTCTCTGGACGGCTGTGAGGCCAAGCGGCGAGCATTAAAGCACTCAGTTTCGGTCCAGTAGGAGGCCTTTATTGACTAAATTGTAACATGACGACCTTAGTGATTTTGGCAGGATTTTTTAGCGCCTACTTTTCAGCTACTGGGCTAAGATTTGAAACAAACGATCGGTGGGAATCCAGCTTTCAGGGGAGGCCTCTTCCAAGCCTCTCGGAGGTCATGGGGCCGAACGGCGAGCGTCAAAGCACTCGGGTTCTCTCCAGTAGTAGGCCTTTATTGACTAAATTGTAACATGACGACCTATGTGACTTTGGCAGGGCATTTTAGCGCCTAGTTTTGAGCTAGTGGGCTAAGATTTGAAACAAACAATCGGTGGGAATCCAGCTTTCAGGGGAGTCCTCCCCCGCGTCTCTGGACGGCTGTGAGGCCGAGCGGCGAGCGTTAAAGCACTCAGTTTCGGTACAGTAGGAGGCCTTTATTGACTAAATTGTAACATGACAACCATTGTGACTTTGGCAGGACTTTTTAGCGCTTACTTTTGAGCTAGTTGGCTCAGATTTGAAACACACGATCGTTGGGATTCCAACTTTCAGGGGAGGCCTCCCCCGAGTCTCTGGATGGCTGTGGGGCCGAACGGCGAGCGTCAAAGCACTCTGTTTCTCTCCAGTCGTAGGGCTTTATTGGCTAAATTGTAACATGACGACCTATGTGATTTTGGCAGGACTTCTTAGCGCCTACTTTTCAGCTACTGGGCTAAGATTTTAAACAAACGATTGGTGGGAATCCAGCTTTCAGGGGAGGCCTCTTCCAAGCCTCTCGGAGGTCGTGGGGCCGAACGGCGAGCGTCATAGCATTCGGTTTCTCGACAGTAGTAGGCCTTTATTGACTAAATTGTAACATGACGACCAATGTGACTTTGGTAAGACGTTTTAGCGCCTACCTTTAATCTAGTGGGCTAATATTTGAAACAAACGATCGGTGGGAATCCAGCTTTCAGGGGAGGCCTCCCCCGAGTCTCTGGACAGCTGTGGGGCCGAACGGCGAGCGTCAAAGCACTCGTTTTCGCTCCAGTAGTGGGCCTTTATTGACTAAATTGTAACATGACGACCTATGTGACTTTGGCATGACTTTTTAGCGCCTACTTTTGAGCTAGAGGGCTAAGATTTGAAACAAACGATCGGTGGGAATCCAGCTTTCAGGGGACGCGTCCCTTGAGTCTCTGGACGGCTGTGAGGCCAAGCGGCGAGCATTAAAGCACTCAGTTTCGGTCCAGTAGGAGGCCTTTATTGACTAAATTGTAACATGACGACCTATGTGATTTTGGCAGGATTTTTTAGCGCCTACTTTTCAGCTACTGGGCTAAGATTTGAAACAAACGATCGGTGGGAATCCAGCTTTCAGGGGAGGCCTCTTCCAAGCCTCTCGGAGGTCATGGGGCCGAACGGCGAGCGTCAAAGCACTCGGGTTCTCTCCAGTAGTAGGCCTTTATTGACTAAATTGTAACATGACGACCTATGTGACTTTGGCAGGGCATTTTAGCGCCTAGTTTTGAGCTAGTGGGCTAAGATTTGAAACAAACAATCGGTGGGAATCCAGCTTTCAGGGGAGTCCTCCCCCGAGTCTCTGGACGGCTGTGAGGCCGAGCGGCGAGCGTTAAAGCACTCAGTTTCGGTACAGTAGGAGGCCTTTATTGACTAAATTGTAACATGACAACCATTGTGACTTTGGCAGGACTTTTTAGAGCTTACTTTTGAGCTAGTTGGCTCAGATTTGAAACACACGATCGTTGGGATTCCAACTTTCAGGGGAGGCCTCCCCCGAGTCTCTGGATGGCTGTGGGGCCGAACGGCGAGCGTCAAAGCACTCGGTTTCTCTCCAGTCGTAGGGCTTTATTGACTAAATTGTAACATGACGACCTATGTGATTTTGGCAGGACTTTTTAGCGCTTAAGTTTGAGCTAGTGGGCTAAGATTTAAAACAAACGATCGGTGGGAATCAAGCTTTCAGGGGAGACCTCCCCTGAGTCTCTGGACGGCTGTAGGGCTGAGCGGCGAGCCTTAAAGCACTCAGTTTCGGTCCAGTAATAGGCCTTTATTGACTAAATTGTAACATGACGACCTATGTGATTTTGGCAGGACTTTTTAGCGCTTACGTTTGAGCTAGTGGGCTAAGATTTAAAACAAACGATCGGTGGGAATCCAGCTTTAAGGGGAGGCCTCCCCCGAGTCTCTGGACTGCTGTGGGGCCGAGCGGCGACCGTTAAAGCACTCAGTTTCGCTCGAGTACCATGACGACCGATTTGACTTCGGCACGACTTTAGGTCGCTTAATTTCAGCCTAGCGGGCTAGGAATTCACACAGACGATCCTTGGGAATCCAGCTTTCAGGGGAGGCAACTTCCAAGCCTCTCAGAGGTCGTGGGGCCTATCGGCGAGCTTCAAAGCACTCGGTTTCGCTCCAGTAGTAGGCCTTTATTGACTAAATTGTAGCATGACAACCTATGTGACTTTGGGAGGACTTTTTAGCGCTTACTTTTGACCTAGTGCGCTAAGATTTGAAACAAACGATCGGTGGGAATCCAGCTTTCAGGGGAGTCCTCCCCCGAGTCTCTGGAAGGCTGTGGGGCCGAGCGGCGAGCGTTAAAGCACTCAGTTTCGCTCAAGTAGTAGGCTTTTATTGACTAAATTGTAACATGACGACCTATGTGACTTTGGCAGGACTTTTTAGCGCTTACTTTTGAGCTAGTGGGCTAAGATTTGAAACAAACGATTGGTGGGAATCCGGCTTTCAGGGGAGGCCTCCCCCGAGTCTCTGCACGGCTGTGGGGCCGAGCGGCGAGCGTTAAAGCACTCAGTTTCGCTCGAGTACCATGACGACCGATTTGACTTCGGCACGACTTTAGGTCGCTTAATTTCAGCCTAGCGGGCTAGGAATTCACACAGACAAGCCTTGGGAATCCAGCTTTCAGGGGAGGCCACTTCCAAGCCTCTCAGAGGTCGTGGGGCCGAACGGCGAGCGTCATAGCATTCGGTTTCTCGACAGTAGTAGGCCTTTATTGACTAAATTGTAACATGACAACCATTGTGATTTTGGCAGGACTTTTTAGCGCCTACTTTTGACCTAGTGGGCTAAGATTTGAAACAAACGATCGGTGGGAATCCAGCTTTCAGGGGAGGCTAGCCCCGAGTCTCTGGACGGCTGTGGGGCCGAGCGGCGAGCGTTAAAGCACTCAGTTTCGGTCCAGTAATAGGCCTTTATTGATTAAATTGTAACATGACGACCTATGTGATTTTGGCAGGACTTTTTCGCGCCTACTTTTCAGCTACTGGGCTAAGATTTGAAAGAAACGATCGGTGGGAATCCAGCTTTCAGGGGAGGCCTCCCCCGAGTCTCTGGACAGCTGTGGGGCCGAACGGCGAGCGTCAAAGCACTTGGTTTCTCTCCAGTAGTAGGCCTTTATTGACTAAATTGTAACATGACGACCTATGTGACTTTGGCAGGACATTTTAGCGCCTAGTTTTGAGCTAGTGGGCTAAGATTTGAAACAAACGATCGGTGGGAATCCAGCTTTCAGGGGAGTCCTCCCCCGAGTCTCTGGACGGCTGTGGGGCCGAGCGGCGAGCGTTAAAGCACTCAGTTTCGGTACAGTAGGAGGCCTTTATTGACTAAATTGCAACATGACGACCTATGTGATTTTGGCAAGACTTTTTAGCGCCTACTTTTCCGCTACTGGGCTAGGATTTGAAACAAACGATCGGTGGGAATCAAGCTTTCAGGGGAGACCTCCCCTGAGTCTCTGGACGGCTGTGGGGCTGAGCGGCGAGCCTTAAAGCACTCAGTTTCGGTCCAGTAATAGGCCTTTATTGACTAAATTGTAACATGACGACCTATGTGATTTTGGCAGGACTTTTTAGCGCTTACGTTTGAGCTAGTGGGCTAAGATTTAAAACAAACGATCGGTGGGAATCCAGCTTTCAGGGGAAGCCTCCCCGAGTCTCTGGACTGCTGTGGGGCCGAGCGGCGACCGTTAAAGCACTCAGTTTCGCTCGAGTACCATGACGACCGATTTGACTTCGGCACGACTTTAGGTCGCTTAGTTTCAGCCTAGCGGGCTAGGAATTCACACAGACGATCGGTGGGTATCCAGCTTTCAGGGGAGTCCTCCCCCGAGTCTCTGGACGGCTGTGGGGCCGAGCGGCGAGCGTTAAAGCACTCAGTTTCGGTCCAGTAGGAGGCCTTTATTGGCTAAATTGTAACATGACGACCTATGTGATTTTGGCAGGACTTCTTAGCGCCTACTTTTCAGCTACTGGGCTAAGATTTGAAACAAAAGATCGGTGGGAATCCAGCTTTCAGGGGAGGCCTCTTCCAAGCCTCTCGGAGGTCGTGGGACCGAACGGCGAGCGTCATAGCATTCGGTTTCTCGACAGTAGTAGGCCTTTATTGACTAAATTGTAACATGACGACCAATGTGACTTTGGTAAGACTTTTTAGCGCCTACTTTTAAGCTAGTGGGCTAAGATTTAAAACAAACGATCGGTGGGAATCCAGCTTTCAGGGGAGGCCTCCCCCGAGTCTCTGGACAGCTGTGGGGCCGAACGGCGAGCGTCAAAGCACTCGTTTTCGCTCCAGTAGTGGGCCTTTATTGACTAAATTGTAACATGACGACCTATGTGACTTTGGCATGACTTTTTAGCGCCTACTTTTGAGCTAGTGGGCTAAGATTTAAAACAAGCGATCGGTGGGAATCCAGCTTTCAGGGGACGCCTCCCTTGAGTCTCTGGACGGCTGTGGGGCCAAGCGGCGAGCATTAAAGCACTCAGTTTCGGTCCAGTAGGAGGCCTTTATTGACTAAATTGTAAACATGACAACCTATGTGACTTTGGCAGGACTTTTCAGCTCTTACTTTTCACCTAGTGCGCTAAGATTTGAAACAAACGATCGGTGGGAATCCAGCTTTCAGGGGAGGCCTCTTCCAAGCCTCTCGGAGGTCATGGGGCCGAACGGCGAGCGTCAAAGCACTCGGTTTCGCTCCAGTAGTAGGCCTTTATTGACTAAATTGTAACATGACAACCATTGTGACTTTGGCAGGACTTTTTAGCGCTTACTTTTGAGCTAGTTAGCTCAGATTTGAAACACACGATCGTTGGGATTCCAGCTTTCAGGGGAGGCCTCCCCCGAGTCTCTGGATGGCTGTGGGGCCGAACGGCGAGCGTCAAAGCACTCGGTTTCTCTCCAGTCGTAGGGCTTTATTGACTAAATTGTAACATGACGACCTTTGTGATTTTGGCAGGACTTTTTAGCGCTTACGTTTGAGCTAGTGGGCTAAGATTTAAAACAAACGATCGGTGGGAATACAGCTTTCAGGGGAGGCCTCCCCCGAGTCTCTGGACAGCTGTGGGGCCGAACGCCGAGCGTCAAAGCACTTGGTTTCTCTCCAGTAGTAGGCCTTTATTGACTAAATTGTAACATGACGACCTATGTGACTTTGGCAGGACATTTTAGCGCCTAGTTTTGAGCTAGTGGGCTAAGATTTGAAACAAACGATCGGTGGGAATCCAGCTTTCAGGGGAAGCCTCCCCCAAGTCTCTGGACGGCTGTGGGGCTGAGCGGCGAGCGTTAAAGCACTCAGTTTCGGTCCAGTAGGAGGCCTTTATTGACTAAATTGTAACATGACGACCTATGTGATTTTGGCAGGACTTCTTAGCGCCTACTTTTCAGCTACTGGGCTAGGATTTGAAACAAACGATCGGTGGGAATCCAGCTTCAGGGGAGGCTTCTCCCAAGCCTCTCGGAGGTTGTGGGGCCGAACGGCGAGCGTTAAAGCACTAGGTTTCGCTCCAGTAGTAGGCCTTTATTGACTAAATTGTAACATGACGACCTATGTGACTTTGGCAAGACTTTTTAGCGCTCACTTTTGAGCTAGTGGGCTAAGATTTGAAACAAACGATCGGTGGGAATACAGCTTTCAGGGGAGGCCTCCCCCGAGTCTCTGGACAGCTGTGGGGCCGAACGCCGAGCGTCAAAGCACTTGGTTTCTCTCCAGTAGTAGGCCTTTATTGACTAAATTGTAACATGACGACCTATGTGACTTTGGCAGGACATTTTAGCGCCTAGTTTTGAGCTAGTGGGCTAAGATTTGAAACAAACGTTCGGTGGGAATCCAGCTTTCAGGGGAAGCCTCCCCCAAGTCTCTGGACGGCTGTGGGGCTGAGCGGCGAGCGTTAAAGCACTCAGTTTCGGTCCAGTAGGAGGCCTTTATTGACTAAATTGTAACATGACGACCTATGTGATTTTGGCAGGACTTCTTAGCGCCTACTTTTCAGCTACTGGGCTAGGATTTGAAACAAACGATCGGTGGGAATCCAGCTTTCAGGGGAGGCTTCTTCCAAGCCTCTCGGAGGTTGTGGGGCCGAACGGCGAGCGTTAAAGCACTAGGTTTCGCTCCAGTAGTAGGCCTTTATTGACTAAATTGTAACATGACGACCTATGTGACTTTGGCAAGACTTTTTAGCGCTCACTTTTGAGCTAGTGGGCTAAGATTTGAAACAAACGATCGGTGGGAATACAGCTTTCAGGGGAGGCCTCCCCCGAGTCTCTGGACAGCTGTGGGGCCGAACGCCGAGCGTCAAAGCACTTGGTTTCTCTCCAGTAGTAGGCCTTTATTGACTAAATTGTAACATGACGACCTATGTGACTTTGGCAGGACATTTTAGCGCCTAGTTTTGAGCTAGTGGGCTAAGATTTGAAACAAACAATCGGTGGGAATCCAGCTTTCAGGGGAGTCCTCCCCCGAGTCTCTGGACGGCTGTGGGGCCGAGCGGCGAGCGTTAAAGCACTCAGTTTCGGTACAGTAGGAGGCCTTTATTGACTAAATTGTAACATGACGACCTATGTGATTTTGGCAGGACTTTTTAGCGCCTACTTGTCAGCTACTGGGCTAGGATTTGATACAAACGATCGGTGGGAATCCAGCTTTCAGGGGAGGCTTCTTCCAAGCCTCTCGGAGGTTGTGGGGCCGAACGGCGAGCGTTAAAGCACTCGGTTTCGCTCCAGTAGTAGGCCTTTATTGACTAAATTGTAACATGACGACCTATGTGACTTTGGCAAGACTTTTTAGCGCTCACTTTTGAGCTAGTGGGCTAAATTTGAAACAAACGATCGGTGGAAATACAGCTTTCAGGGGAGGCCTCCCCCGAGTCTCTGGACAGCTGTGGGGCCGAACGGCGAGCGTCAAAGCACTTGGTTTCTCTCCAGTAGTAGGCCTTTATTGACTAAATTGTAACATGACGACCTATGTGACTTTGGCAGGGCATTTTAGCGCCTAGTTTTGAGCTAGTGGGCTAAGATTTGAAACAAACAATCGGTGGGAATCCAGCTTTCAGGGGAGGCCTCCCCCGAGTCTCTGGATGGCTGTGGGGCCGAACGGCGAGCGTCAAAGCACTCGGTTTCTCTCCAGTCGTAGGGCTTTATTGACTAAATTGTAACATGACGACCTATGTGATTTTGGCAGGACTTTTTAGCGCTTACGTTTGAGCTAGTGGGCTAAGATTTAAAACAAACGATCGGTGGGAATCAAGCTTTCAGGGGAGACCTCCCTGAGTCTCTGGACGGCTGTAGGGCTGAGCGGCGAGCCTTAAAGCACTCAGTTTCGGTCCAGTAATAGGCCTTTATTGACTAAATTGTAACATGACGACCTATGTGATTTTGGCAGGACTTTTTAGCGCTTACGTTTGAGCTAGTGGGCTAAGATTTAAAACAAACGATCGGTGGGAATCCAGCTTTCAGGGGAGGCCTCCCCCGAGTCTCTGGACTGCTGTGGGGCCGAGCGGCGACCGTTAAAGCACTCAGTTTCGCTCGAGTACCATGACGACCGATTTGACTTCGGCACGACTTTAGGTCGCTTAATTTCAGCCTAGCGGGCTAGGAATTCACACAGACGATCCTTGGGAATCCAGCTTTCAGGGGAGGCAACTTCCAAGCCTCTCAGAGGTCGTGGGGCCTATCGGCGAGCTTCAAAGCACTCGGTTTCGCTCCAGTAGTAGGCCTTTATTGACTAAATTGTAACATGACGACCTATGTGATTTTGGCAAGACTTTTTATCGCTCACTTTTGAGCTAGTGGGCTAAGATTTGAAACAAACGATCGGTGGGAATCCAGCTTTCAGGGGAGGCCTCCCCCGAGTCTCTGGACGGCTGTGGGGGCGAACGCCGAGCGTCAAAGCACTCGGTTTCGCTCCAGTAGTAGGCCTTTATTGACTAAATTGTAGCATGACAACCTATGTGACTTTGGGAGGACTTTTTAGCGCCTACTTTTGACCTAGTGGGCTAAGATTTGAAACAAACGATCGGTGGGAATCCAGCTTTCTGGGGAGGCCTCTCCCGAGTGTCTGGACGGCTGTGGGGCCGAGCGGCGAGCGTTAAAGCACTCAGTTTCGGTCCAGTCGGCGGACTTTATTGACTAAATTGTAACCTGACGACCTATGTGATTTTGGCAGGACTTTTTAGCGCCTACTTTTCAGCTACTGGGCTAAGATTTGAAAGAAACGATCGGTGGGAATCCAGCTTTCAGGGGAGGCCTCTTCCAAGCCTCTCGGAGGTCGTGGGCCCGAACGGCGAGCGTCAAAGCACTTGGTTTCGCTCCAGTAGTAGGCCTTTATTGACTAAATTGTAACATGATAACCTATGTGATTTTGGCAGGACTTTTTAGCGCCTACTTTTGGGCTAGTGGGCTAAGATTTTTTTAAAACAAACGATCGGTGGGAATCCAGCTTTCAGGGGAGGCCTACCCTGAGTCTCTGGACTGCTGTGGGGCTGAGCGGCGACCGTTAAAGCACTCAGTTTCGCTCGAGTACCATGACAACCGATTTGACTTCGGCACGACTTTAGGTCGCTTAATTTCAGCCTAGCGGGCTAGGAATTCACACAGACAAGCCTTGGGAATCCAGCTTTCGAGGGAGGCCTCTTCCAAGCCTCTCGGAGCTTGTGGGGCCGAACGGCGAGCGTCGAAGCACTCGGTTTCGCTCCAGTCGTAGGCCTTTATTGACTAAATTGTAACATGACAACCATTGTGACTTTGGCAGGACTTTTTAGCGCTTACCTTTGAGCTAGTCGGCTAAGATTTGAAACAAACGATCGGTGGGAATCCAGCTTTCAGGGGAGGCCTCTTCCAAGCCTCTCGGAGGTCATGGGTCCGAACGGCGAGCGTCATAGCATTCGGTTTCTCGACAGTAGTAGGCCTTTATTGACTAAATTGTAACATGACGACCAATGTGACTTTGGTAAGACTTTTTAGCGCCTACTTTTAAGCTAGTGGGCTAAGATTTAAAACAAACGATCGGTGGGAATCCAGCTTTCAGGGGAGGCCTCCCCCGAGTCTCTGGACAGCTGTGGGGCCGAACGGCGAGCGTCAAAGCACTCGTTTTCGCTCCAGTAGTGGGCCTTTATTGACTAAATTGTAACATGACGACCTATGTGACTTTGGCATGACTTTTTAGCGCCTACTTTTGACCTAGTGGGCTAAGATTTGAAACAAACGGTCGGTGGGAATCCAGCTTTCAGGGGACGCCTCCCTTGAGTCTCTGGACGGCTGTGGGGCCGAGCGGCGAGCATTAGAGCACTCAGTTTCGGTCCAGTAGGAGGCCTTTATTGACTAAATTGTAACATGACAACCTATGTGACTTTGGCAGGACTTTTCAGCTCTTACTTTTCACCTAGTGCGCTAAGATTTGAAACAAACGATCGGTGGGAATCCAGCTTTCAGGGGAGTCCTCTTCCAAGCCTCTCGGAGGTCGTGGGCCCGAACGGCGAGCGTCAAAGCACTTGGTTTCGCTCCAGTAGTAGGCCTTTATTGACTAAATTGTAACATGATAACCTATGTGATTTTGGCAGGACTTTTTAGCGCCTACTTTTGGGCTAGTGGGCTAAGATTTTTTTAAAACAAACGATCGGTGGGAATCCAGCTTTCAGGGGAGGCCTACCCTGAGTCTCTGGACTGCTGTGGGGCTGAGCGGCGACCGTTAAAGCACTCAGTTTCGCTCGAGTACCATGACAACCGATTTGACTTCGGCACGACTTTAGGTCGCTTAATTTCAGCCTAGCGGGCTAGGAATTCAAACAGACAAGCCTTGGGAATCCAGCTTTCGAGGGAGGCCTCTTCCAAGCCTCTCGGAGCTTGTGGGGCCGAACGGCGAGCGTCGAAGCACTCGGTTTCGCTCCAGTCGTAGGCCTTTATTGACTAAATTGTAACATGACAACCATTGTGACTTTGGCAGGACTTTTTAGCGCTTACCTTTGAGCTAGTCGGCTAAGATTTGAAACAAACGATCGGTGGGAATCCAGCTTTCAGGGGAGGCCTCTTCCAAGCCTCTCGGAGGTCATGGGTCCGAACGGCGAGCGTCATAGCATTCGGTTTCTCGACAGTAGTAGGCCTTTATTGACTAAATTGTAACATGACGACCAATGTGACTTTGGTAAGACTTTTTAGCGCCTACTTTTAAGCTAGTGGGCTAAGATTTAAAACAAACGATCGGTGGGAATCCAGCTTTCAGGGGAGGCCTCCCCCGAGTCTCTGGACAGCTGTGGGGCCGAACGGCGAGCGTCAAAGCACTCGTTTTCGCTCCAGTAGTGGGCCTTTATTGACTAAATTGTAACATGACGACCTATGTGACTTTGGCATGACTTTTTAGCGCCTACTTTTGAGCTAGTGGGCTAAGATTTAAAACAAACGGTCGGTGGGAATCCAGCTTTCAGGGGACGCCTCCCTTGAGTCTCTGGACGGCTGTGGGGCCGAGCGGCGAGCATTAAAGCACTCAGTTTCGGTCCAGTAGGAGGCCTTTATTGACTAAATTGTAACATGACAACCTATGTGACTTTGGCAGGACTTTTCAGCTCTTACTTTTCACCTAGTGCGCTAAGATTTGAAACAAACGATCGATGGGAATCCAGCTTTCAGGGGAGTCCTCCCCCGAGTCTCTGGACAGCTGTGGGGCCGAGCGGCGAGCGTTAAAGCACTCAGTTTCGGTCCAGTAGGAGGCCTTTATTGGCTAAATTGTAACATGACGACCTATGTGATTTTGGCAGGACTTTTTAGCGCCTACTTTTCAGCTACTGGGCTAAGATTTTAAACAAACGATTGGTGGGAATCCAGCTTTCAGGGGAGGCCTCTTCCAAGCCTCTCGGAGGTCGTGGGGCCGAACGGCGAGCGTCATAGCATTCGGTTTCTCGACAGTAGTAGGCCTTTATTGACTAAATTGTAACATGACGACCAATGTGACTTTGGTAAGACGTTTTAGCGCCTACCTTTAAGCTAGTGGGCTAATATTTGAAACAAACGATCGGTGGGAATCCAGCTTTCAGGGGAGGCCTCCCCCGAGTCTCTGGACAGCTGTGGGGCCGAACGGCGAGCGTCAAAGCACTCGTTTTCGCTCCAGTAGTGGGCCTTTATTGACTAAATTGTAACATGACGACCTATGTGACTTTGGCATGACTTTTTAGCGCCTACTTTTGAGCTAGAGGGCTAAGATTTGAAACAAACGATCGGTGGGAATCCAGCTTTCAGGGGACGCGTCCCTTGAGTCTCTGGACGGCTGTGAGGCCAAGCGGCGAGCATTAAAGCACTCAGTTTCGGTCCAGTAGGAGGCCTTTATTGACTAAATTGTAACATGACGACCTATGTGATTTTGGCAGGATTTTTTAGCGCCTACTTTTCAGCTACTGGGCTAAGATTTGAAACAAACGATCGGTGGGAATCCAGCTTTCAGGGGAGGCCTCTTCCAAGCCTCTCGGAGGTCATGGGGCCGAACGGCGAGCGTCAAAGCACTCGGTTTCGCTCCAGTAGTAGGCCTTTATTGACTAAATTGTAACATGACAACCATTGTGATTTTGGCAGGACTTTTTAGCGCTTACTTTTGAGCTAGTTAGCTCAGATTTGGAACACACGATCGTTGGGATTCCAGCTTTCAGGGGAGGCCTCCCCCGAGTCTCTGGATGGCTGTGGGGCCGAACGGCGAGCGTCAAAGCACTCGGTTTCTCTCCAGTAGTAGGCCTTTATTGACTAAATTGTAACATGACGACCTATGTGACTTTGGCAAGACTTTTTAGCGCTCACTTTTGAGCTAGTGGGCTAAGATTTGAAACAAACGATCGGTGGGAATACAGCTTTCAGGGGAGGCCTCCCCCGAGTCTCTGGACAGCTGTGGGGCCGAACGCCGAGCGTCAAAGCACTTGGTTTCTCTCCAGTAGTAGGCCTTTATTGACTAAATTGTAACATGACGACCTATGTGACTTTGGCAGGACATTTTAGCGCCTAGTTTTGAGCTAGTGGGCTAAGATTTGAAACAAACAATCGGTGGGAATCCAGCTTTCAGGGGAGTCCTCCCCCGAGTCTCTGGACGGCTGTGGGGCCGAGCGGCGAGCGTTAAAGCACTCAGTTTTCGGTCCAGTAGGAGGCCTTTATTGACTAAATTGTAACATGACGACCTATGTGATTTTGGCAGGACTTTTTAGCGCCTACTTGTCAGCTACTGGGCTAGGATTTGATACAAACGATCGGTGGGAATCCAGCTTTCAGGGGAGGCTTCTTCCAAGCCTCTCGGAGGTTGTGGGGCCGAACGGCGAGCGTTAAAGCACTCGGTTTCGCTCCAGTAGTAGGCCTTTATTGACTAAATTGTAACATGACGACCTATGTGACTTTGGCAAGACTTTTTAGCGCTCACTTTTGAGCTAGTGGGCTAAGATTTGAAACAAACGATCGGTGGAAATACAGCTTTCAGGGGAGGCCTCCCCCGAGTCTCTGGACAGCTGTGGGGCCGAACGGCGAGCGTCAAAGCACTTGGTTTCTCTCCAGTAGTAGGCCTTTATTGACTAAATTGTAACATGACGACCTATGTGACTTTGGCAGGGCATTTTAGCGCCTAGTTTTGAGCTAGTGGGCTAAGATTTGAAACAAACAATCGGTGGGAATCCAGCTTTCAGGGGAGTCCTCCCCCGAGTCTCTGGACGGCTGTGAGGCCGAGCGGCGAGCGTTAAAGCACTCAGTTTCGGTACAGTAGGAGGCCTTTATTGACTAAATTGTAACATGACAACCATTGTGACTTTGGCAGGACTTTTTAGCGCTTACTTTTGAGCTAGTTGGCTCAGATTTGAAACACACGATCGTTGGGATTCCAACTGTCAGGGGAGGCCTCCCCCGAGTCTCTGGATGGCTGTGGGGCCGAACGGCGAGCGTCAAAGCACTCGGTTTCTCTCCAGTCGTAGGGCTTTATTGACTAAATTGTAACATGACGACCTATGTGATTTTGGCAGGACGTTTTAGCGCTTACGTTTGAGCTAGTGGGCTAAGATTTAAAACAAACGATCGGTGGGAATCAAGCTTTCAGGGGAGACCTCCCCTGAGTCTCTGGACGGCTGTAGGGCTGAGCGGCGAGCCTTAAAGCACTCAGTTTCGCTCGAGTACCATGACGACCGATTTCACTTCGGCACGACTTTAGGTCGCTTAATTTCAGCCTAGCGGGCTAGGAATTCACACAGACGATCCTTGGGAATCCAGCTTTCAGGGGAGGCAACTTCCAAGCCTCTCAGAGGTCGTGGGGCCTATCGGCGAGCTTCAAAGCACTCGGTTTCGCTCCAGTAGTAGGCCTTTATTGACTAAATTGTAACATGACGACCTATGTGATTTTGGCAAGACTTTTTAGCGCTCACTTTTGAGCTAGTGGGCTAAGATTTGAAACAATCGATCGGTGGGAATCCAGCTTTCAGGGGAGGCCTCCCCCGAGTGTCTGGACGGCTGTGGGGCCGAGCGGCGAGCGTTAAAGCACTCAGTTTCGGTCCAGTCGGCGGACTTTATTGACTAAATTGTAACCTTACGACCTATGTGATTTTGGCAGGACTTTTTAGCGCCTACTTTTCAGCTACTGGGCTAAGATTTGAAAGAAACGATCGGTGGGAATCCAGCTTTCAGGGGAGGCCTCTTCCAAGCCTCTCGGAGGTCGTGGGCCCGAACGGCGAGCGTCAAAGCACTTGGTTTCGCTCCAGTAGTAGGCCTTTATTGACTAAATTGTAACATGATAACCTATGTGATTTTGGCAGGACTTTTTAGCGCCTACTTTTGGGCTAGTGGGCTAAGATTTTTTTAAAACAAACGATCGGTGGGAATCCAGCTTTCAGGGGAGGCCTACCCTGAGTCTCTGGACTGCTGTGGGGCCGAGCGGCGACCGTTAAAGCACTCAGTTTCGCTCGAGTACCATGACAACCGATTTGACTTCGGCACGACTTTAGGTCGCTTAATTTCAGCCTAGCGGGCTAGGAATTCACACAGACAAGCCTTGGGAATCCAGCTTTCGAGGGAGGCCTCTTCCAAGCCTCTCGGAGCTTGTGGGGCCGAACGGCGAGCGTCGAAGCACTCGGTTTCGCTCCAGTCGTAGGCCTTTATTGACTAAATTGTAACATGACAACCATTGTGACTTTGGCAGGACTTTTTAGCGCTTACCTTTGAGCTAGTCGGCTAAGATTTGAAACAAACGATCGGTGGGAATCCAGCTTTAAGGGGAGGCCTCTTCCAAGCCTCTCGGAGGTCATGGGTCCGAACGGCGTGCGTCAAAGCACTCGGTTTCGCTCCAGTAGTAGGCCTTTATTGACTAAATTGTAACATGACGACCTATGTGATTTTGGCAGGACTTCTTAGCGCCTACTTTTCAGCTACTGGGCTAAGATTTTAAACAAACGATTGGTGGGATTCCAGCTTTCAGGGGAGGCCTCCCCCGAGTCTCTGGACAGCTGTGGGGCCGAGCGGCGAGCGTTAAAGCACTCAGTTTCGGTCCAGTAGGAGGCCTTTATTGGCTAAATTGTAACATGACGACCTATGTGATTTTGGCAGGACTTCTTAGCGCCTACTTTTCAGCTACTGGGCTAAGATTTTAAACAAACGATTGGTGGGAATCCAGCTTTCAGGGGAGGCCTCTTCCAAGCCTCTCGGAGGTCGTGGGGCCGAACGGCGAGCGTCAAAGCACTCGTTTTCGCTCCAGTAGTGGGCCTTTATTGACTAAATTGTAACATGACGACCTATGTGACTTTGGCATGACTTTTTACCGCCTACCTTTGAGCTAGAGGGCTAAGATTTGAAACAAACGATCGGTGGGAATCCAGCTTTCAGGGGACGCGTCCCTTGAGTCTCTGGACGGCTGTGAGGCCAAGCGGCGAGCATTAAAGCACTCAGTTTCGGTCCAGTAGGAGGCCTTTATTGACTAAATTGTAACATGACGACCTATGTGATTTTGGCAGGATCTTTTTAGCGCCTACTTTTCAGCTACTGGGCTAAGATTTGAAACAAACGATCGGTGGGAATCCAGCTTTCAGGGGAGGCCTCTTCCAAGCCTCTCGGAGGTCATGGGGCCGAACGGCGAGCGTCAAAGCACTCGGTTTCGCTCCAGTAGTAGGCCTTTATTGACTAAATTGTAACATGACAACCATTGTGACTTTGGCAGGACTTTTTAGCGCTTACTTTTGAGCTAGTTAGCTCAGATTTGAAACACACGATCGTTGGGATTCCAGCTTTCAGGGGAGGCCTCCCCCGAGTCTCTGGATGGCTGTGGGGTCCGAACGGCGAGCGTCAAAGCACTCGGTTTCTCTCCAGTCGTAGGGCTTTATTGACTAAATTGTAACATGACGACCTATGTGATTTTGGCAGGACTTTTTAGC
>NW_026904163.1:0-93159 GCF_024500275.1 Phycodurus eques | reverse complement strand
TAGGCCTTTATTGAGTAAATTGTAACATGACGACCTATGTGATTTTGGCAGGACTTTTTAGCGCCTACTTTTCAGCTACTGGGCTAAGATTTGAAACAAACGATCGGTGGGAATCCAGCTTTCAGGGGAGGCCTCTTCCGAGCCTCTCTGAGGTCGTGGGGCCGAACGGCGAGCGTCAAAGCACTCTATTTCGCTCCAGTAGTCGGCCTTTATTGACTCAATTGTAACATGACGACCTATGTGATTTTGGCAGGACTTTTTAGCGCCTACTTTTCAGCTACTGGGCTAAGATTTGAAACAAACGATCGGTGGGAATCCAGCTTTCAGGGGAGGCCTCTTCCGAGCCTCTCTGAGGTCGTGGGGCCGAACGGCGAGCGTCAAAGCACTCGGTTTCTCTCCAGTAGTTGGCCTTTATTGACTAAATTGTAACATGACGACCTATGTGACTTTGGCAGGGATTTTTTGCGCCTACTTTTCAGCTACTGGGCTAAGATTTGAAACAAACGATCGGTGGGAATCCAGGTTTCAGGGGAGGCCTCCCCCGAGACTCTGGACGACTGTGGGGCCGAACGGCGAGCGTCAAAGCACTCGGTTTCGCTCGAGTACCATGACGACCGATTTGACTTCGGCACGATTTTAGGTCGCTTAATTTCAGCCTAACGGGCTAGGAATTCACACAGACAATCCTTGGGAATCCAGCTTTCAGGGGAGGCCTCCCGCGAGTCTCTGGACAGCTGTGGGGTCGAACGGCGAGCGTCAAAGCACTCGGTTTCGGTCCAGTAGGAGACCTTTTTTGACTAAATTGTAACATGACGACCTATGTGATTTTGGCAGGACTTTTTAGCGCCTACTTTTCAGCTACTGGGCTAAGATTTGAAACAAACGATCGATCATAAATCCTGACTTTATAGTTGTATCTTGGAATGATATGTTTAAGTAACCAATTAGATTCAAGATGCACCTGAATTAGGTGAAAAAGAAAGTTTCACCTAAATTAATGTTTAAAAGCAAATAGTTCTGAATGGTTAAAGGCAAAAATATTGTACCTAAAAGGGAAATACAACCGAACTATACTTATGTACTGTACTGGATGAAGAAAAAGAAAAGTTGCAGCCCATGTAACATTTATGCACAATGTGAACAATGAATTCAGTGATCTGTTTGGGTACCACTAGAGGGAGCCAGCATACCACAAGTGGTACTCATACCACACTATGAGAGTCAGTGTTTCAAGGCAGAGTTGTGTGCAGAAATGCTGCACTCACATTTTTTTTAAGGGTATAAATATGATGCGTTCAAGAACACAATTAGTTGTCTTGCATCTGAACTAAGAAATTATTTCTTTGACTCCAATCAAGTATTAACTAAGATTTTGCAATTTTTTTTTTGCACAATGTGCAATTAAAAGACATAACTCCCACATGCAGTGTATTCATTTGCATGTATTTACATGATACATTGTGACTCTGAACCTACATAAATGTATGACTGCCTCATGTTATTACAAATACACAAAAAATTGATAGATAGCTACTTTTGAATTCAGAAGTGACGTAAAAGTTTGTTTGTTTTTCAAACTTTCGGCCTTTATTGACTAAATTGTAACATGACGACCTATGTGATTTTGGCAGGACTTTTTAGCGCCTACTTTTCAGCTACTGGGATAAGATTTGAAACAAACGATCGGTGGGAATCCAGCTTTCAGGGGAGGCCTCTTCCAAGCCTCTCGGAGGTCGTGGGGCCGAACGGCGAGCGTCAAAGCACTCTATTTCGCTCCAGTAGTCGGCCTTTATTGACTCAATTGTAACATGACGACCTATGTGACTTTGGCAGGACTTTTTAGCGCCTACTTTTCAGCTACTGGGCTAAGATTTGAAACAAACGATCGGTGGGAATCCAGCTTTCAGGAGAGGCCTCTTCCGAGCCTCTCGGAGGTCGTGGGGCCGAACGGCAAGCGTCAAAACACTCGGTTTCGCTCCAGTAGTAGGCCTTTATTGACTAAATTGTAACATGACGACCTATGTGACTTTGGCAGGACATTTTAGCGCCTAGTTTTGAGCTAGTGGCCTAAGATTTGAAACAAACGATCGGTGGGAATCCAGCTTTCAGGGGAGGCCTCCCCCGAGTCTCTGGACAGCTGTGGGGCCGAATGGCGAGCGTCAAAGCACTCGGTTTCTCTCCAGTAGTAGGCCTATATTGACTAAATTGTAACATGACGACCTATATGATTTTGGCAGGACTTTTTAGCGCCTACTTTTCAGCTACTGGGCTAAGATTTGAAAGAAACGATCGGTGGGAATCCAGCTTTCAGGGGAGGCCTCTTCCAAGCCTCTTGGAGGTCGTGGGCCCGAACGGCGAGCGTCAAAGCACTCTGTTTCGCTCCAGTAGTAGGCCTTTATTGACTAAATTGTAACATGAGAACCTATGTGACTTTGGCAGGACTTTTTAGCGCTTACGTTTGAGCAAGTGGGCTAAGATTTGAATCAAATTATCGGTGGGAATCCAGCTTTCAGGGGAGTCCTCCCCCGAGTCTCTGGATGGCTGTGGGGCCGAGCGGCGAGCGTTAAAGCACTCAATTTCGCTCGAGTACCATGACGACCGATTTGACTTCGGCACGACTTTAGGTCGCTTAATTTCAGCCTAGCGGGCTAGGAATTCACACAGACAATCCTTGGCAATCCAGCTTTCAGGGGAGGCTTCTTCCAAGCCTCTCAGAGGTCGTGTGGCCGAACGGCGAGCGTCGAAGCACTCGGTTTCGCTCCAGTAGTAGGCCTTTATTGACTAAATTGTAACATGACGACCTATGTGACTTTGGCAGGACGTTTTAGCGCTTACTTTTGAGCTAGTGGGCTAAGATTTAAAACAAACGATCGGTGGGAATCCAGCTTTCAGGGGAGTCCTCTCCCGAGTCTCTGGACGGCTTTGGGGCCGAGCGGCGAGCGTTAAAGCACTCAGTTTCGCTCGAGTACCATGACGACCGATTTGACTTCGGCACGACTTTAGGTCGCCTAATTTCTGTCTAGCGGGCTAGGAATTTACACAGACAAGCCTTGGGAATCCAGCTTTCAAGGGAGGCCTCTTCCAAGCCTCTCGGAGCTCGTGAGGCCGAACGGCGAGCGTCAAAGCACTCGGTTTCTCTCCAGTAGTAGGCTTTTGACTAAATTGTAACATGACGACCTATGTGACTTTGGCAGGACTTTTTAGCTTTTACTTTTGACCTAGTGCGCTAAGATTTGAAACAAACGATCGGTGGGAATCCAGCTTTCAGGGGAGTCCTCCCCCGAGTCTCTGGACGGCTTTGGGGCCGAGCGGCGAGCGTTAAAGCACTCAGTTTCGCTCGAGTACCATGACGACCGATTTGACTTCGGCACGACTTTAGGTCGCCTAATTTCTGTCTAGCGGGCTAGGAATTTACACAGACAAGCCTTGCGAATCCAGCTTTCAAGGGAGGCCTCTTCCAAGCCTCTCGGAGCTCGTGAGGCCGAACGGCGAGCGTCAAAGCACTCGGTTTCGCTCCAGTAGTAGGCTTTTATTGACTAAATTGTAACATGACGACCTATGTGACTTTGGCAGGACTTTTTAGCGCTTACTTTAGAGCTAGTGGACTAAGATTTGAAACAAACGATCGGTGGGAATCCAGCTTTCAGGGGAGGCCTCCCCCGAGTCTCTGGACGGCTGTGGGGGCGAACGGCGAGCGTCAAAGCACTCGGTTTCTCTCCAGCAGTTGGCCTTTATTGACTAAATTGTAACATGACGACCTATGTGATTTTGGCAGGACTTTTTAGCTCCTACTTTTCAGCTACTGGGCGAAGATTTGAAACAAACGATCGGTGGGAATCCAGCTTTCAGGGGAGGCCTCTTCCAAGCCTCTCGGAGGTCGTGGGGCCGAACGGCGAGAGTCAAAGCACTCGTTTTCGCTCAAGTAGTAGGCCTTTATTGACTAAATTGTAACATGACGACCTATGTGACTTTGACATGACTTTTTAGCGCCTACTTTTGAGCTCGTGGGCTAAGATTTGAAACAAACGATCGGTGGGAATCCAGCTTTCAGGGGACGCCTCCCTCGAGTCTCTGGACGGCTGTGGGGCAGAGTGGCGAGCGTTAAAGCACTCAGTTTCGGTCCAGTAGTCGGCCTTTATTGACTAAATTGTAACATGACGACCTATGTGATTTTGGCGGGACTTTTTAGCGCTTACTTTTGAGCTAGTGGGCTAAGATTTGAAACACATTATCGGTGGGAATCCAGCTTTCAGGGGAGTCCTCCCCCGAGTCTCTGGACGGCTGTGGGGCCGAGCGGCGAGCGTTAAAGCACTCGGTTTCGCTCGAGTACCATGACGACCGATTTGACTTCGGCACGACTTTAGGTCGCTTAATTTCAGCCTAGCGGGCTAGGAATTCACACAGACAATCCTTGGGAATCCAGGTTTCAGGGGAGGCCTCTTCCAAGCCTCTCGGAGGTCGTGGGGCCGAACGGCGAGCGTCAAAGCACTGGTTTTTGCTCCAGTAGTAGGCCTTTATTGACTAAATTTTAACATGACGACCTATGTGACTTTGGCATGACTTTTTAGCGCCTAGACGCGGCGAGCGTTAAAGCACTCAGTTTCGGTCCAGTAGTTGGCCTTTATTGACTAAATTGTAACATGACGACCTATGTGATTTTGGCAGGACTTTTTAGCGCTTAATTTTGAGCTAGTGGGCTAAGATTTGAAACAAATTATCGGTGGGAATCCAGCTTTCAGGGGAGGCCTCCCCCGAGCCTCTCGGAGGGCGTGGGCCCGAACGGCGAGCTTCAAAGCACTCGGTTTCGCTCCAGTAGTAGGCCTTTATTGACTAAATTGTAACATGACGACCTATGTGATTTTGGCAGGACTTTTTAGCGCTTACGATTGAGCTAGTGGGCTAAGATTTAAAACAAACGATCGGTGGGAATCCAGCTTTCAGGGGAGGCCTCCCCCGAGTCTCTGGACGGCTGTGGAGCGGAGCGGCGAGCGTTAAAGCACTCAGTTTCGGTCCAGTAGTTGGCCTTTATTGACTAAATTGTAACATGACGACCTATGTGATTTTGGCAGGACTTTTTTGGGCCTACTTTTCAGCTACCGGGCTAAGATTTGAAACAAACGATCGGTGGGAATCCAGCTTTCAGGGGAGGCCTCTTCCGAGCCTCTCTGAGGTCGTGGGGCCGAACGGCGAGCGTCAAAGCACTCGGTTTCGCTCCAGTAGTAGGCCTTTATTGACTAAATTGTAACAAGACATGACAACCTATGTTGTCACGTTTGTTTCAAATCTTAGCCCATATATTTTAGCGCTTACTTTTGAGCTAGTGCGCTAAGATTTGAAACAAACGATCGGTGGGAATCCAGCTTTCAGGGGAGGCCCCCCCCCGCGTCTCTGGGCAGCTGTGGGGCCGAACGGCGAGCGTCAAAGCACTCGGTTTCTCTCCAGTAGTTGGCCTTTATTGACTAAATTGTAACATGACGACCTATGTGACTTTGGCATGGATTTTTTGCGCCTACTTTTCAGCTACTGGGCTAAGATTTGAAACAAACGATCGGTGGGAATCCAGCTTTCAGGGGAGGCCTCCCCCGAGTCTCTGGACGGCTGTGGGGCCGAGCGGGGAGCGTTACAGCACTCAGTTTCGGTCCAGTAGGAGGCCTTTTTTGACTAAATTGTAACATGACGACCTGTGTGATTTTGGCAGGACTTTTTAGCGCCTACTTTTCAGCTACCGGGCTAAGATTTGAAACAAACGATCGGTGGGAATCCAGCTTTCAGGGGAGGCCTCTTCCGAGCCTCTCTGAGGTCGTGGGGCCGAACGGCGAGCGTCAAAGCACTCGGTTTCGCTCCAGCAGTAGGCCTTTATTGACTAAATTGTAACATGACGACCTATGTGACTTTGGCAGGACTTTTTTGGGCCTACTTTTCAGCTACTGGGCTAAGATTTGACACAAACGATCGGTTGGAATCCAGCTTTCAGGGGAGGCCTCCCCCGAGTCTCTGGACGGCTGTGGAGCCGAGCGGCGAGCGTTAAAGCACTCAGTTTCGGTCCAGTAGTTGGCCTTTATTGACTAAATTGTAACATGACGACCTATGTGATTTTGGCAGGACTTTTTAGCGCCTACTTTTCAGCGACTGGGCTAAGATTTGAAACAAACGATCGGTGGGAATCCAGCTTTCAAGGGAGGCCTCTTCCAAGCCTCTCGGAGCTCGTGGGGCCGAACGGCGAGCGTCAAAGCAGTCGGTTTCGCTCCAGAAGTAGGCCTTTATTGACTAAATTGTAACATGACGACCTATGTGACTTTGGCAGGACTTTTTAGTGCTTTCTTTTGAGCGAGTGGGCTAAGATTTGAAACAAACGATCGGTGGAAATCCAACTTTCAGGGGAGGCCTCCCGCGATTCTCTGGACAGCTGTGGGGCCGAACGGCGAGCGTCAAAGCACTCCGTTTCTCTCCAGTATTCGGTCTTTATTGACGAAATTGTAACATGACGACCAATGTGACTTTGGCAGGACTTTTTAGCGCTTACTTTTGACCTAGTGCGCTAAGATTTGAAAAAAAACGATCGGTGGGAATCCAGCTTTCACGGGAGTCCTCCCCCGAGTCTCTGGAAGGCTGTGGGGCCGAGCGGCGAGCGTTAAAGCACTCAGTTTCGCTCGAGTACCGTGGCGACCTATGTGACTTTGGCAGGACTTTTTAGCGCTTACTTTTGAGCTAGTGGGCTAAGATTTGAAACAAACGATCGGTGGGAATCCAGTTTTCAGGGTAGGCCTCCCCCGAGTCTCTGGACAGCTGTGGGGCCGAACGGCGAGCGTCAAGGCATTCGGTTTCTCTCCAGTAGTAGGCCTTTATTGACTAAATTGTAACATGACAACCTATGTGATTTTGGCAGGACTTTTTAGCGCTTACTTTTGACCTAGTGCGCTAAGATTTGAAACAAACGATCGGTGGGAATCCAGCTTTCAGGGGAGTCCTCCCCCGAGTCTCTGGAAGGCTTTGGGGCCGAGCGGCGAGTGTTAAAGCACTCAGTTTCGCTCGAGTACCATGACGACCGATTTGACTTCGGCACGACTTTAGGTCGCTTAATTTCTGCCTAGTGGGCTAGGAATTTACACAGACAAGCCTTGGGTATCCAGCTTTAAAGGGAGGTCTCTTCCAAGCCTCTCGGAGCTCGTGAGGCCGAACGGCGAGCGTCAAAGCACTCGGTTTCGCTCCAGTAGTAGGCCTTTATTGACTAAATTGTAAAATGACGACCTATGTGATTTTGGCAGGACTTTTTAGCGCTTAATTTTGAGCTAGTGGGCTAAGATTTGAAACAAATTATCGGTGGGAATCCAGCTTTCAGGGGAGGCCTCCCCCGAGCCTCTCGGAGGGCGTGGGCCCGAACGGCGAGCTTCAAAGCACTCGGTTTCGCTCCAGTAGTAGGCCTTTATTGACTAAATTGTAACATGACGACCTATGTGATTTTGGCAGGACTTTTTAGCGCTTACGATTGAGCTAGTGGGCTAAGATTTAAAACAAACGATCGGTCGGCAGCCAGCTTTCAGGGGAGGCCTCTTCCAAGCCTCTCAGAGGTCGTGGGGCCGAACGGCGAGCGTCAAAGCACTCGGTTTCGCTCCAGTAGTAGGCCTTTATTGACTAAATTGTAACATGACGACCTATGTGATTTTGGCAGGACTTTTTTGGGCCTACCTTTGAGCTACTGGGCTAAGATTTGACACAAACGATCGGTGGGAATCCTGCTTTCAGGGGAGGCCTCCCCCGTGTCTCTGGACGGCTGTGGAGCCGAGCGGCGAGCGTTAAAGCACTCAGTTTCGGTCCAGTAGTTGGCCTTTATTGACTAAATTGTAACATGACGACCTATGTGATTTTGGCAGGACTTTTTAGCGCCTACTTTTCAGCGACTGGGCATAGATTTGAAACAAACGATCGGTGGGAATCCAGCTTTCAAGGGAGGCCTCTTCCAAGCCTCTCGGAGCTCGTGGGGCCGAACGGCGAGCGTCAAAGCAGTCGGTTTCGCTCCAGAAGTAGGCCTTTATTGACGAAATTGTAACATGACGACCAATGTGACTTTGGCAGGACTTTTTAGCGCTTACTTTTGACCTAGTGCGCTAAGATTTGAAAAAAACGATCGGTGGGAATCCAGCTTTCACGGGAGTCCTCCCCCGAGTCTCTGGAAGGCTGTGGGGCCGAGCGGCGAGCGTTAAAGCACTCAGTTTCGCTCGAGTACCGTGACGACCTATGTGACTTTGGCAGGACTTTTTAGCGCTTACTTTTGAGCTAGTGGGCTAAGATTTGAAACAAACGATCGGTGGGAATCCAGTTTTCAGGGTAGGCCTCCCCCGAGTCTCTGGACAGCTGTGGGGCCGAACGGCGAGCGTCAAGGCATTCGGTTTCTCTCCAGTAGTAGGCCTTTATTGACTAAATTGTAACATGACAACCTATGTGATTTTGGCAGGACTTTTTAGCGCTTACTTTTGACCTAGTGCGCTAAGATTTGAAACAAACGATCGGTGGGAATCCAGCTTTCAGGGGAGTCCTCCCCCGAGTCTCTGGAAGGCTTTGGGGCCGAGCGGCGAGTGTTAAAGCACTCAGTTTCGCTCGAGTACCATGACGACCGATTTGACTTCGGCACGACTTTAGGTCGCTTAATTTCTGCCTAGTGGGCTAGGAATTTACACAGACAAGCCTTGGGTATCCAGCTTTAAAGGGAGGTCTCTTCCAAGCCTCTCGGAGCTCGTGAGGCCGAACGGCGAGCGTCAAAGCACTCGGTTTCGCTCCAGTAGTAGGCCTTTATTGACTAAATTGTAAAATGACGACCTATGTGATTTTGGCAGGACTTTTTAGCGCTTAATTTTGAGCTAGTGGGCTAAGATTTGAAACAAATTATCGGTGGGAATCCAGCTTTCAGGGGAGGCCTCCCCCGAGCCTCTCGGAGGGCGTGGGCCCGAACGGCGAGCTTCAAAGCACTCGGTTTCGCTCCAGTAGTAGGCCTTTATTGACTAAATTGTAACATGACGACCTAAGTGATTTTGGCAGGACTTTTTAGCGCTTACGATTGAGCTAGTGGGCTAAGATTTAAAACAAACGATCGGTCGGCAGCCAGCTTTCAGGGGAGGCCTCTTCCAAGCCTCTCAGAGGTCGTGGGGCCGAACGGCGAGCGTCAAAGCACTCGGTTTCGCTCCAGTAGTAGGCCTTTATTGACTAAATTGTAACATGACGACCTATGTGATTTTGGCAGGACTTTTTTGGGCCTACCTTTGAGCTACTGGGCTAAGATTTGACACAAACGATCGGTGGGAATCCAGCTTTCAGGGGAGGCCTCCCCCGTGTCTCTGGACGGCTGTGGAGCCGAGCGGCGAGCGTTAAAGCACTCAGTTTCGGTCCAGTAGTTGGCCTTTATTGACTAAATTGTAACATGACGACCTATGTGATTTTGGCAGGACTTTTTAGCGCCTACTTTTCAGCGACTGGGCATAGATTTGAAACAAACGATCGGTGGGAATCCAGCTTTCAAGGGAGGCCTCTTCCAAGCCTCTCGGAGCTCGTGGGGCCGAACGGCGAGCGTCAAAGCAGTCGGTTTCGCTCCAGAAGTAGGCCTTTATTGACTAAATTGTAACATGACGACCTATGTGACTTTGGCAGGACTTTTTAGTGCTTTCTTTTGAGCGAGTGGGCTAAGATTTGAATCAAACGATCGGTGGGAATCCAGCTTTCAGGGGAGACCTCCCCCGAGTCTCTGGACAGCTGTGGGGCCGAACGGCGAGCGTCAAAGCATTCGGTTTCTCTCCAGTAGTAGGCCTTTATTGACTAAATTGTAAAATGACGACCTATGTGATTTTGGCAAGACTATTTAGCGCCTACTTTTGAGCTAGTGGGCTAAGATTTGAAACAAACGATCGGTGGGAATCCAGCTTTCAGGGGAGGCCTCCCCCGAGTCTCTGGACAGCTGTGGGGCCGAACGGCGAGCGTCAAAGCATTCGGTTTCTCTCCAGTAGTAGGCCTTTATTGACTAAATTGTAACATGACAACCTATGTGATTTTGGCAGGAATTTTTTGGGCCTAATTTTCAGCTACTGGGCTAAGATTTGACACAAACGATCGGTGGGACTCCAGCTTTCAGGGGAGGCCTCCCCCGAGTCTCTGGACGGCTGTGGGGCCGAGCGGCGAGCCTTACAGCACTCAGTTTCGGTCCAGTAGGAGGCCTTTTTTGACTAAATTGTAACATGACGACCTATGTGATTTTGGCAGGACTTTTTAGCGCCTACTTTTCAGCTACTGGGCTAAGATTTGAAACAAACGATCGGTGGGAATCCAGCTTTCAGGGGAGGCCTCTTCCGAGCCTCTCTGAGGTCGTGGGGCCGAACGGCGAGCGTCAAAGCACTCGGTTTCGGTCCAGTAGTCGGCCTTTATTGACTAAATTGTAACATGACGACCTATGTGATTTTGGCAGGACTTTTTAGCGCTTACTTTTGAGCTAGTGGGCTAAGATTTGAAACACATTATCGGTGGGAATCCAGCTTTCAGGGGAGTCCACCCCCGAGTCTCTGGACGGCTGTGGGGCCGAGCGGCGAGCGTTAAATCACTCAGTTTCGCTCGAGTACCATGACGACCGATTTGACTTCGGCACGACTTTAGGTCGCTTAATTTCAGCCTAGCGGGCTAGGAATTCACACAGACAATCCTTGGGAATCCAGCTTTCAGGGGAGGCCTCTTTCAAGCCTCTCAGAGGTCGTGGGGCTGAACGGCGAGCGTCAAAGCACTCGGTTTCGCTCCAGTAGTAGGCCTTTATTGACTAAATTGTAACATGACGACCTATGTGACTTTGGCATGACTTTTTAGCGCCTACTTTTGAGCTAGTGGGCTAAGATTTGAAACGAACGATCGGTGGGAATCCAGCTTTCAGGGGACGCCTGCCCCGAGTCTCTGGACGGCTGTGGGGCAGAGTGGCGAGCGTTAAAGCACTCAGTTTCGGTCCAGTAGTAGGCCTTTATTTACTAAATTTTAACATGACGACCTATGTGATTTTGGCAGGACTTTTTAGTGCTTACTTTTGAGCTAGTGGGCTAAGATTTGAAACACATTATCGGTGGGAATCCAGCTTTCAGGGGAGGCCTCCCCCGAGTCTCTGGACAGCTGTGGGGCAGAGTGGCGAGCGTTAAAGCACTCAGTTCCGGTCCAGTAGTAGGCCTTTATTGACTAAATTGTAACATGACGACCTATGTGATTTTGGCAGGACTTTTTAGCGCCTACTTTTCAGTTACTGGGCGAAGATTTGAAACAAACGATCGGTGGGAATCCAGCTTTCAGGGGAGGCCTCTTCCAAGCCTCTCGGAGGTCGTGGGCCCGAACGGCGAGCGTCAAAGTAGTCTGTTTCGCTCCAGTAGTAGGCCTTTATTGACTAAATTGTAACATGACACCCTATGTTACTTTGGCAGGACTTTTTAGCGCTTACTTTTGAGCTAGTGGGCTACGATTTGAAACACAATATTGGTGGGCATCCAGCTTTCAGGGGAGGCCTCCCCCGAGTCTCTGGACGGCTGTGGGGCCGAGCGGCGAGCGTTAAAGCACTCAGTTTCGCTCGAGTACCATGACGACCGATTTGACTTCGGCACGACTTTAGGTCGCTTAATTTCAGCCTAGCGGGCTAGGAATTCACACAGACAATCCTTGGGAATCCAGCTTTCAGGGGAGGCCTCTTCCAAGCCTCTCGGAGGTCGTGGGGCCGAACGGCGAGCGTCAAAGCACTGGTTTTTGCTCCAGTAGTAGGCCTTTATTGACTAAATTGTAACATGACGACCTATGTGATTTTGGCAGGACTTTTTAGCGCCTGCTTTTCAGCTACTGGGCTAAGATTTGACACAAACGATCGGTGGGAATCCAGCTTTCAGGGGAGGCCTCCCCCGAGTCTCTGGACGGCTGTGGAGCCGAGCGGCGAGCGTTAAAGCACTCGGTTTCGCTCCAGTAGTAGGCCTTTATTGACTAAATTGTAACATGACGACCTATGTGATTTTGGCAGGACTTTTTTGGGCCTACTTTTGAGCTACTGGGCTAAGATTTGACACAAACGATCGGTGGGAATCCAGCTTTCAGGGGAGGCCTCCCCCGAGTCTCTGGACGGCTGTGGAGCCGAGCGGCGAGCGTTAAAGCACTCAGTTTCGGTCCAGTAGTTGGCCTTTATTGACTAAATTGTAACATGACGACCTATGTGATTTTGGCAGGACTTTTTAGCGCCTACTTTTCAGCGACTGGGCATAGATTTGAAACAAACGATCGGTGGGAATCCAGCTTTCAAGGGAGGCCTCTTCCAAGCCTCTCGGAGCTCGTGGGGCCGAACGGCGAGCGTCAAAGCAGTCGGTTTCGCTCCAGAAGTAGGCCTTTATTGACTAAATTGTAACATGACGACCTATGTGACTTTGGCAGGACTTTTTAGTGCTTTCTTTTGAGCGAGTGGGCTAAGATTTGAATCAAACGATCGGTGGGAATCCAGCTTTCAGGGGAGGCCTCCCCCGAGTCTCTGGACAGCTGTGGGGCCGAACGGCGAGCGTCAAAGCATTCGGTTTCTCTCCAGTAGTAGGCCTTTATTGACTAAATTGTAAAATGACGACCTATGTGATTTTGGCAAGACTATTTAGCGCCTACTTTTGAGCTAGTGGGCTAAGATTTGAAACAAACGATCGGTGGGAATCCAGCTTTCAGGGGAGGCCTCCCCCGAGTCTCTGGACAGCTGTGGGGCCGAACGGCGAGCGTCAAAGCATTCGGTTTCTCTCCAGTAGTAGGCCTTTATTGACTAAATTGTAACATGACAACCTATGTGATTTTGGCAGGACTTTTTTGGGCCTAATTTTCAGCTACTGGGCTAAGATTTGACACAAACGATCGGTTGGAATCCAGCTTTCAGGGGAGGCCTCCCCCGAGTCTCTGGACGGCTGTGGGGCCGAGCGGCGAGCCTTACAGCACTCAGTTTCGGTCCAGTAGGAGGCCTTTTTTGACTAAATTGTAACATGACGACCTATGTGATTTTGGCAGGACTTTTTAGCGCCTACTTTTCAGCTACTGGGCTAAGATTTGAAACAAACGATCGGTGGGAATCCAGCTTTCAGGGGAGGCCTCTTCCGAGCCTCTCTGAGGTCGTGGGGCCGAACGGCGAGCGTCAAAGCACTCGGTTTCGGTCCAGTAGTCGGCCTTTATTGACTCAATTGTAACATGACGACCTATGTGATTTTGGCAGGACGTTTTAGCGCTTACTTTTGAGCTAGTGGGCTAAGATTTGAAACACATTATCGGTGGGAATCCAGCTTTCAGGGGAGTCCACCCCCGAGTCTCTGGACGGCTGTGGGGCCGAGCGGCGAGCGTTAAATCACTCAGTTTCGCTCGAGTACCATGACGACCGATTTGACTTCGGCACGACTTTAGGTCGCTTAATTTCAGCCTAGCGGGCTAGGAATTCACACAGACAATCCTTGGGAATCCAGCTTTCAGGGGAGGCCTCTTTCAAGCCTCTCAGAGGTCGTGGGGCTGAACGGCGAGCGTCAAAGCACTCGGTTTCGCTCCAGTAGTAGGCCTTTATTGACTAAATTGTAACATGACGACCTATGTCACTTTGGCAGGACTTTTTAGCGCTTACTTTTGAGCTAGTGGGCTACGATTTGAAACACAATATCGGTGGGAATCCAGCTTTCAGGGGAGTCCTCCCCCGAGTCTCTGGACGGCTGTGGGGCCGAGCGGCGAGCGTTAAAGCACTCGGTTTCGCTCGAGTACCATGACGACCGATTTGACTTCGGCACGACTTTAGGTCGCTTAATTTCAGCCTAGCGGGCTAGGAATTCACACAGACAATCCTTGGGAATCCAGCTTTCAGGGGAGGCCTCTTCCAAGCCTCTCGGAGGTCGTGGGGCCGAACGGCGAGCGTCAAAGCACTGGTTTTTGCTCCAGTAGTAGGCCTTTATTGACTAAATTGTAACATGACGACCTATGTGACTTTGGCATGACTTTTTAGCGCCTACTTTTGAGCTAGTGGGCTAAGATTTGAAACGAACGATTGGTGGGAATCCAGCTTTCAGGGGACGCCTGCCCCGAGTCTCTGGACGGCTGTGGGGCAGAGTGGCGAGCGTTAAAGCACTCAGTTTCGGTCCAGTAGTAGGCCTTTATTGACTAAATTGTAACATGACGACCTATGTGATTTTGGCAGGACTTTTTAGTGCTTACTTTTGAGCTAGTGGGCTAAGATTTGAAACACATTATCGGTGGGAATCCAGCTTTCAGGGGAGGCCTCCCCCGAGTCTCTGGACAGCTGTGGGGCAGAGTGGCGAGCGTTAAAGCACTCAGTTCCGGTCCAGTAGTAGGCCTTTATTGACTAAATTGTAACATGACGACCTATGTGATTTTGGCAGGACTTTTTAGCGCCTACTTTTCAGTTACTGGGCGAAGATTTGAAACAAACGATCGGTGGGAATCCAGCTTTCAGGGGAGGCCTCTTCCAAGCCTCTCGGAGGTCGTGGGCCCGAACGGCGAGCGTCAAAGTAGTCTGTTTCGCTCCAGTAGTAGGCCTTTATTGACTAAATTGTAACATGACACCCTATGTTACTTTGGCAGGACTTTTTAGCGCTTACTTTTGAGCTAGTGGGCTACGATTTGAAACACAATATTGGTGGGAATCCAGCTTTCAGGGGAGGCCTCCCCCGAGTCTCTGGACGGCTGTGGGGCCGAGCGGCGAGCGTTAAAGCACTCAGTTTCGCTCGAGTACCATGACGACCGATTTGACTTCGGCACGACTTTAGGTCGCTTAATTTCAGCCTAGCGGGCTAGGAATTCACACAGACAATCCTTGGGAATCCAGCTTTCAGGGGAGGCCTCTTCCAAGCCTCTCGGAGGTCGTGGGGCCGAACGGCGAGCGTCAAAGCACTGGTTTTTGCTCCAGTAGTAGGCCTTTATTGACTAAATTGTAACATGACGACCTATGTGATTTTGGCAGGACTTTTTAGCGCCTGCTTTTCAGCTACTGGGCTAAGATTTGACACAAACGATCGGTGGGAATCCAGCTTTCAGGGGAGGCCTCCCCCGAGTCTCTGGACGGCTGTGGAGCCGAGCGGCGAGCGTTAAAGCACTCAGTTTCGGTCCAGTAGTTGGCCTTTATTGACTAAATTGTAACATGACGACCTATGTGATTTTGGCAGAACTTTTTAGCGCTTAATTTTGAGCTAGTGGGCTAAGATTTGAAACAAATTATCGGTGGGAATCCAGCTTTCAGGGGAGGCCTCCCCCGAGCCTCTCGGAGGGCGTGGGCCCGAACGGCGAGCTTCAAAGCACTCGGTTTCGCTCCAGTAGTAGGCCTTTATTGACTAAATTGTAACATGACGACCTATGTGATTTTGGCAGGACTTTTTAGCGCTTACGATTGAGCTAGTGGGCTAAGATTTAAAACAAACGATCGGTCGGCAGCCAGCTTTCAGGGGAGGCCTCTTCCAAGCCTCTCAGAGGTCGTGGGGCCGAACGGCGAGCGTCAAAGCACTCGGTTTCGCTCCAGTAGTAGGCCTTTATTGACTAAATTGTAACATGACGACCTATGTGATTTTGGCAGGACTTTTTTGGGCCTACTTTTGAGCTACTGGGCTAAGATTTGACACAAACGATCGGTGGGAATCCAGCTTTCAGGGGAGGCCTCCCCCGAGTCTCTGGACGGCTGTGGAGCCGAGCGGCGAGCGTTAAAGCACTCAGTTTCGGTCCAGTAGTTGGCCTTTATTGACTAAATTGTAACATGACGACCTATGTGATTTTGGCAGGACTTTTTTGGGCCTACTTTTCAGCTACCGGGCTAAGATTTGAAACAAACGATCGGTGGGAATCCAGCTTTCAGGGGAGGCCTCTTCCGAGCCTCTCTGAGGTCGTGGGGCCGAACGGCGAGCGTCAAAGCACTCGGTTTCGCTCC
Source organism: Phycodurus eques (assembly GCF_024500275.1). NCBI lineage: Eukaryota > Metazoa > Chordata > Actinopteri > Syngnathiformes > Syngnathidae > Phycodurus > Phycodurus eques. The sequence continues at coordinate 77,237 of NW_026904163.1, read as the reverse complement.
AGTAGTAGGCCTTTATTGACTAAATTGTAACAAGACATGACAACCTATGTTGTCACGTTTGTTTCAAATCTTAGCCCATATATTTTAGCGCTTACTTTTGAGCTAGTGCGCTAAGATTTGAAACAAACGATCGGTGGGAATCCAGCTTTCAGGGGAGGCCCCCCCCGCGTCTCTGGGCAGCTGTGGGGCCGAACGGCGAGCGTCAAAGCACTCGGTTTCTCTCCAGTAGTTGGCCTTTATTGACTAAATTGTAACATGACGACCTATGTGACTTTGGCATGGATTTTTTGCGCCTACTTTTCAGCTACTGGGCTAAGATTTGACACAAACGATCGGTGGGAATCCAGCTTTCAGGGGAGGCCTCCCCCGAGTCTCTGGACGGCTGTGGAGCCGAGCGGCGAGCGTTAAAGCACTCAGTTTCGGTCCAGTAGTTGGCCTTTATTGACTAAATTGTAACATGACGACCTATGTGATTTTGGCAGGACTTTTTAGCGCTTAATTTTGAGCTAGTGGGCTAAGATTTGAAACAAATTATCGGTGGGAATCCAGCTTTCAGGGGAGGCCTCCCCCGAGCCTCTCGGAGGGCGTGGGCCCGAACGGCGAGCTTCAAAGCACTCGGTTTCGCTCCAGTAGTAGGCCTTTATTGACTAAATTGTAACATGACGACCTATGTGATTTTGGCAGGACTTTTTAGCGCTTACGATTGAGCTAGTGGGCTAAGATTTAAAACAAACGATCGGTCGGCAGCCAGCTTTCAGGGGAGGCCTCTTCCAAGCCTCTCAGAGGTCGTGGGGCCGAACGGCGAGCGTCAAAGCACTCGGTTTCGCTCCAGTAGTAGGCCTTTATTGACTAAATTGTAACATGACGACCTATGTGATTTTGGCAGGACTTTTTTGGGCCTACTTTTGAGCTACTGGGCTAAGATTTGACACAAACGATCGGTGGGAATCCAGCTTTCAGGGGAGGCCTCCCCCGAGTCTCTGGACGGCTGTGGAGCCGAGCGGCGAGCGTTAAAGCACTCAGTTTCGGTCCAGTAGTTGGCCTTTATTGACTAAATTGTAACATGACGACCTATGTGATTTTGGCAGGACTTTTTTGGGCCTACTTTTCAGCTACCGGGCTAAGATTTGAAACAAACGATCGGTGGGAATCCAGCTTTCAGGGGAGGCCTCTTCCGAGCCTCTCTGAGGTCGTGGGGCCGAACGGCGAGCGTCAAAGCACTCGGTTTCGCTCCAGTAGTAGGCCTTTATTGACTAAATTGTAACAAGACATGACAACCTATGTTGTCACGTTTGTTTCAAATCTTAGCCCATATATTTTAGCGCTTACTTTTGAGCTAGTGCGCTAAGATTTGAAACAAACGATCGGTGGGAATCCAGCTTTCAGGGGAGCCCCCCCCCGCGTCTCTGGGCAGCTGTGGGGCCGAACGGCGAGCGTCAAAGCACTCGGTTTCTCTCCAGTAGTTGGCCTTTATTGACTAAATTGTAACATGACGACCTATGTGACTTTGGCATGGATTTTTTGCGCCTACTTTTCAGCTACTGGGCTAAGATTTGAAACAAACGATCGGTGGGAATCCAGCTTTCAGGGGAGGCCTCCCCCGAGTCTCTGGACGGCTGTGGGGCCGAGCGGGGAGCGTTACAGCACTCAGTTTCGGTCCAGTAGGAGGCCTTTTTTGACTAAATTGTAACATGACGACCTATGTGATTTTGGCAGGACTTTTTAGCGCCTACTTTTCAGCTACCGGGCTAAGATTTGAAACAAACGATCGGTGGGAATCCAGCTTTCAGGGGAGGCCTCTTCCGAGCCTCTCTGAGGTCGTGGGGCCGAACGGCGAGCGTCAAAGCACTCGGTTTCGCTCCAGTAGTAGGCCTTTATTGACTAAATTGTAACATGACGACCTATGTGACTTTGGCAGGACATTTTAGCGCCTAGTTTTGAGCTAGTGGCCTAAGATTTGAAACAAACGATCGGTGGGAATCCAGCTTTCAGGGGAGGCCTCCCCCGAGTCTCTGGACAGCTGTGGGGCCGAATGGCGAGCGTCAAAGCACTCGGTTTCTCTCCAGTAGTAGGCCTATATTGACTAAATTGTAACATGACGACCTATATGATTTTGGCAGGACTTTTTAGCGCCTACTTTTCAACTACTGGGCTAAGATTTGAAAGAAACGATCGGTGGGAATCCAGCTTTCAGGGGAGGCCTCTTCCAAGCCTCTTGGAGGTCGTGGGCCCGAACGCCGAGCGTCAAAGCACTCTGTTTCGCTCCAGTAGTAGGCCTTTATTGACTAAATTGTAACATGACAAAATGTGACTTTGGCAGGACTTTTTAGCGCTTACGTTTGAGCAAGTGGGCTAAGATTTGAATCAAATTATCGGTGGGAATCCAGCTTTCAGGGGAGTCCTCCCCCGAGTCTCTGGATGGCTGTGGGGCCGAGCGGCGAGCGTTAAAGCACTCCATTTCGCTCGAGTACCATGACGACCGATTTGACTTCGGCACGACTTTAGGTCGCTTAATTTCAGCCTAGCGGGCTAGGAATTCACACAGACAATCCTTGGCAATCCAGCTTTCAGGGGAGGCTTCTTCCAAGCCTCTCAGAGGTCGTGTGGCCGAACGGCGAGCGTCGAAGCACTCAGTTTCGCTCCAGTAGTAGGCCTTTATTGACTAAATTGTAACATGACGACCTATGTGACTTTGGCAGGACTTTTTAGCGCCTACTTTTCAGCTACTGGGCTAAGATTTGAAACAAACGATCGGTGGGAATCCAGCTTTCAGGGGAGGCCTCTTCCGAGCCTCTCGGAGGTCGTGGGGCCGAACGGCAAGCGTCAAAACACTCGGTTTCGCTCCAGTAGTAGGCCTTTATTGACTAAATTGTAACATGACGACCTATGTGACTTTGGCAGGACATTTTAGCGCCTAGTTTTGAGCTAGTGGCCTAAGATTTGAAACAAACGATCGGTGGGAATCCAGCTTTCAGGGGAGGCCTCCTCCGAGTCTCTGGACAGCTGTGGGGCCGAATGGCGAGCGTCAAAGCACTCGGTTTCTCTCCAGTAGTAGGCCTATATTGACTAAATTGTAACATGACGACCTATATGATTTTGGCAGGACGTTTTAGCGCCTACTTTTCAGCTACTGGGCTAAGATTTAAAAGAAACGATCGGTGGGAATCCAGCTTTCAGGGGAGGCCTCTTCCAAGCCTCTTGGAGGTCGTGGGCCCGAACGGCGAGCGTCAAAGCACTCTGTTTCGCTCCAGTAGTAGGCCTTTATTGACTAAATTGTAACATGACAACCTATGTGACTTTGGCAGGACTTTTTAGCGCTTACGTTTGAGCAAGTGGGCTAAGATTTCAATCGGATTATCGGTGGGAATCCAGCTTTCAGGGGAGTCCTCTCCCGAGTCTCTGGACGGCTTTGGGGCCGAGCGGCGAGCGTTAAAGCACTCAGTTTCGCTCGAGTACCATGACGACCGATTTGACTTCGGCACGACTTTAGGTCGCCTAATTTCTGTCTAGCGGGCTAGGAATTTACACAGACAAGCCTTGGGAATCCAGCTTTCAAGGGAGGCCTCTTCCAAGCCTCTCGGAGCTCGTGAGGCCGAACGGCGAGCGTCAAAGCACTCGGTTTCTCTCCAGTAGAAGGCGTTTGACTAAATTGTAACATGACGACCTATGTGACTTTGGCAGGACTTTTTAGCTTTTACTTTTGACCTAGTGCGCTAAGATTTGAAACAAACGATCGGTGGGAATCCAGCTTTCAGGGGAGTCCTCCCCCGAGTCTCTGGACGGCTTTGGGGCCGAGCGGCGAGCGTTAAAGCACTCAGTTTCGCTCGAGTACCATGACGACCGATTTGACTTCGGCACGACTTTAGGTCGCCTAATTTCTGTGTAGCGGGCTAGGAATTTACAAAGACAAGCCTTGGGAATCCAGCTTTCAAGGGAGGCCTCTTCCAAGCCTCTCAGAGCTCGTGAGGCCGAACGGCGAGCGTCAAAGCACTCGGTTTCGCTCCAGTAGTAGGCTTTTATTGACTAAATTGTAACATGACGACCTATGTGACTTTAGCAGGACTTTTTAGCGCTTACTTTAGAGCTAGTGGACTAAGATTTGAAACAAACGATCGGTGGGAATCCAGCTTTCAGGGGAGGCCTCCCCCGACTCTCTGGACGGCTGTGGGGGCGAACGGCGAGCGTCAAAGCACTCGTTTTCGCTCAAGTAGTAGGCCTTTATTGACTAAATTGTAACAAAAGACCTATGTGATTTTGGCAGGACTTTTTAGCGCTTACTTTTTAGCTAGTGGGCTAAGATTTAAAACACATTATCGGTGGGAATCCAGCTTTCAGGGGAGTCCTCCCCCGAGTCTCTGGACGGCTGTGGGGCCGAGCGGCGAGCGTTAAAGCACTCAGTTTCGCTCGAGTACCATGACGACCGATTTGACTTCGGCACGACTTTAGGTCTCATAATTTTAGGCTAACGGGCTAGGAATTCACACAGACAATCCTTGGGAATCCAGCTTTCAGGGGAGGCCTCCCGCGAGTCTCTGGACAGCTGTGGGGTCGAACGGCGAGCGTCAAAGCACTCGGTTTCTCTCCAGTAGTAGGCCTTTATTGACTAAATTGTAACATGACGACCTATGTGATTTTGGCAGGACTTTTTAGCGCTTACTTTTGAGCTAGTGGGCTAAGATTTGAAACAAACAGTCGGTGGGAATCCAGCTTTCAGGGGAGGCCTCTTCCGAGCCTCTCGGAGGTCGTGGGGTCGAGCGGCGAGCGTTAAAGCACTCGTTTTCGCTCCAGTAGTAGGCCTTTATTGACTAAATTGTAACATGACGACCTATGTGACTTTGGCATGACTTTTTAGCGCCTACTTTTGAGCTAGTGGGCTAAGATTTGAAACAAACAGTCGGTGGGAATCCAGCTTTCAGGGGACGCCTCCTCCGAGTCACTGGACGGCTGTGGGGCAGAGTGCCGAGCGTTAAAGCACTCAGTTTCGGTCCAGTAGTAGGCCTTTATTGACTAAATTGTAACATGACGACCTATGTGATTTTGGCAGGACTTTTTAGCGCTTACTTTTGTGCAAGTGGGCTAAGATTTGAAACACATTATCGGTGGGAATCCAGCTTTCAGGGAAGTCCTCCCCCGAGTCTCTGGACGGCTGTGGGGCCGAGCGGCGAGCGTTAAAGCACTCAGTTTCGCTCGAGTACCATGACGACCGATTTGACTTCGGCACGACTTTAGGTCACTTAATTTCAGCCTAACGGGCTAGGAATTCACACAGACAATCCTTGGGAATCCAGCTTTCAGGGGAGGCCACCCGCGAGTCTCTGGACAGCTGTGGGGTCGAACGACGAGCGTCAAAGCACTCGGTTTCTCTCCAGTAGTAGGCCTTTATTGACTAAATTGTAACATGACGACCTATGTGATTTTGGCAGGACTTTTTAGCGCTTACTTTTGAGCTAGTGAGCTAAGATTTGAAACAAACGATCGGTGGGAATCCAGCTTTAATGGAAGTCCTCCCGCGAGTCTCTGGACGGCTGTGGGGCCGAACGACGAGCGTCAAGGCACTCGGTTTCTCTCCAGTAGTTGGCATTTATTGAGTAAATTGTAACATGACGACCTATGTGATTTTGGCAGGACTTTTTAGCGCCTACTTTTCAGCTACTGGGGTAAGATTTGAAAAAAACGATCGGTGGGAATCCAGCTTTCAGGGGAGGCCTCTTCCAAGCCTCTCAGAGGTCGTGGGGCCGAACGGCGAACTTTAAAGCACTCAGTTTCGGTCCAGTAGGAGGCCTTTGTTGACTAAATTGTAACATGACGACCTATGTGATTTTGGCAAGACTTTTTAGCGCTTACGATTGAGCTAGTGGGCTAAGATTTAAAACAAACGATCGGTCGGCAGCCAGCTTTCAGGGGAGGCCTCCCCCGAGTCTCTGGACGGCTGTGGAGCCGAGCGGCGAACGTTAAAGCACACAGTTTCGGTCCAGTAGTTGGCCTTTATTGACTAAATTGTAACATGACGACCTATGTGATTTTGGCAGGACTTTTTAGCGCTTACTTTTGAGCTAGTGGGCTAATATTTGAAACAAATTATCGGTGGGAATCCAGCTTTCAGGGGAGGCCTCCCCCGAGCCTCTCGGAGGGCGTGGGCCCGAACGGCGAGCTTCAAAGCACTCGGTTTCGCTCCAGTAGTAGGCCTTTATTGACTAAATTGTAACATGACGACCTATGTGATTTTGGCAGGACTTTTTAGCGCTTACGATTGAGCTAGTGGGCTAAGATTTAAAACAAACGATCGGTCGGCAGCCAGCTTTCAGGGGAGGCCTCTTCCAAGCCTCTCAGAGGTCGTGGAGCCGAACGGCGAGCGTCAAAGCACTCGGTTTCGCTCCAGTAGTAGGCCTTTATTGACTAAATTGTAACATGACGACCTATGTGATTTTGGCAGGACTTTTTTGGGCCTACTTTTCAGCTACTGGGCTAAGATTTGAGACAAACGATCGGTGGGAATCCAGCTTTCAGGGGAGGCCTCCCCCGAGTCTCTGGACGGCTGTGGAGCCGAGCGGCGAGCGTTAAAGCACTCAGTTTCGGTCCAGTAGTTGGCCTTTATTGACTAAATTGTAACATGACGACCTATGTGATTTTGGCAGGACTTTTTAGCGCCTACTTTTCAGCGACCGGGCTAAGATTTGAAACAAACGATCGGTGGGAATCCAGCTTTCAAGGGAAGCCTCTTCCAAGCCTCTCGGAGCTCGTGGGGCCGAACGGCGAGCGTCAAAGCAGTCGGTTTCGCTCCAGAAGTAGGCCTTTATTGACTAAATTGTAACATGACGACCTATGTGACTTTGGCAGGACTTTTTAGTGCTTTCTTTTGAGCGAGTGGGCTAAGATTTGAAACAAACGATCGGTGGAAATCCAACTTTCAGGGGAGGCCTCCCGCGATTCTCTGGACAGCTATGGGGCCGAACGGCGAGCGTCAAAGCACTCCGTTTCTCCCCAGTATTCGGTCTTTATTGACGAAATTGTAACATGACGACCAATGTGACTTTGGCAGGACTTTTTAGCGCTTACTTTTGACCTAGGGCGCTAAGATTTGAAATAAACGATCGGTGGGAATCCAGCTTTCAGGGGAGTCCTCCCCCGAGTCTCTGGAAGGCTGTGGGGCCGAGCGGCGAGCGTTAAAGCACTCAGTTTCGCTCGAGTACCATGACGACCTTTGTGACTTTGGCAGGACTTTTTAGCGCTTACTTTTGAGCTAGTGGGCTAAGATTTGAAACAAACGATCGGTGGGAATCCAGCTTTCAGGGTAGGCCTCCCCCGAGTCTCTGGACAGCTGTGGGGCCGAACGGCGAGCGTCAAGGCATTCGGTTTCTCTCCAGTAGTAGGCCTTTATTGACTAAATTGTAACATGACAACCTATGTGATTTTGGCAGGACTTTTTAGCGCTTACTTTTGACCTAGTGCGCTAAGATTTGAAACAAACGATCGGTGGGAATCCAGCTTTCAGGGGAGTCGTCCCCCGAGTCTCTGGAAGGCTGTGTTTGTCTGTCCTAGCGGGCTAGGAATACACACAGACAATCCTTGGGAATCCAGCTTTCAGGGGAGGCCTCTTTCAAGCCTCTCAGAGGTCGTGGGGCTGAACGACGAGCGTCAAAGCACTCGGTTTCGCTCCAGTAGTAGGCCTTTATTGACTAAATTGTAACATGACGACCTATGTGACTTTGGCAGGACTTTTTAGCGCTTACTTTTGAGCTAGTGGGCTACGATTTGAAACACAATATCGGTGGGAATCCAGCTTTCAGGGGAGTCCTGCCCCGAGTCTCTGGACGGCTGTGGGGCCGAGCGGCGAGCGTTAAAGCACTCGGTTTCGCTCGAGTACCATGACGACCGATTTGACTTCGGCACGACTTTAGGTCGCTTAATTTCAGCCTAGCGGGCTAGGAATTCACACAGACAATCCTTGGGAATCCAGCTTTCAGGGGAGGCCTCTTCCAAGCCTCTCGGAGGTCGTGGGGCCGAACGGCGATCGTCAAAGCACTGGTTTTTGCTCCAGTAGTAGGCCTTTATTGACTAAATTGTAACATGACGACCTATGTGACTTTGGCATGACTTTTTAGCGCCTACTTTTGAGCTAGTGGGCTAAGATTTGAAACGAACGATCGGTGGGAATCCAGCTTTCAGGGGACGCCTCCCCCGAGTCTCTGGACGGCTGTGGGGCAGAGTGGCGAGCGTTAAAGCACTCAGTTTCGGTCCAGTAGTAGGCCTTTATTGACTAAATTGTAACATGACGACCTATGTGATTTTGGCAGGACATTTTAGTGCTTACTTTTGAGCTAGTGGGCTAAGATTTGAAACACATTATCGGTGGGAATCCAGCTTTCAGGGGAGGCCTCCCCCGAGTCTCTGGACAGCTGTGGGGCAGAGTGGCGAGCGTTAAAGCACTCAGTTCCGGTCCAGTAGTAGGCCTTTATTGACTAAATTGTAACATGACGACCTATGTGATTTTGGCAGGACTTTTTAGCGCCTACTTTTCAGTTACTGGGCGAAGATTTGAAACAAACGATCGGTGGGAATCCAGCTTTCAGGGGAGGCCTCTTCCAAGCCTCTCGGAGGTCGTGGGCCCGAACGGCGAGCGTCAAAGTAGTCTGTTTCGCTCCAGTAGTAGGCCTTTATTGACTAAATTGTAACATGAGAACCTATGTTACTTTGGCAGGACTTTTTAGCGCTTACTTTTGACCTAGTGCGCTAAGATTTGAAACAAACGATCGGTGGGAATCCAGCTTTCAGGGGAGTCCTGCCCCGAGTCTCTGGACGGCTGTGGGGCCGAGCGGCGAGCGTTAAAGCACTCGGTTTCGCTCGAGTACCATGACGACCGATTTGACTTCGGCACGACTTTAGGTCGCTTAATTTCAGCCTAGCGGGCTAGGAATTCACACAGACAATCCTTGGGAATCCAGCTTTCAGGGGAGGCCTCTTCCAAGCCTCTCGGAGGTCGTGGGGCCGAACGGCGATCGTCAAAGCACTGGTTTTTGCTCCAGTAGTAGGCCTTTATTGACTAAATTGTAACATGACGACCTATGTGACTTTGGCATGACTTTTTAGCGCCTACTTTTGAGCTAGTGGGCTAAGATTTGAAACGAACGATCGGTGGGAATCCAGCTTTCAGGGGACGCCTCCCCCGAGTCTCTGGACGGCTGTGGGGCAGAGTGGCGAGCGTTAAAGCACTCAGTTTCGGTCCAGTAGTAGGCCTTTATTGACTAAATTGTAACATGACGACCTATGTGATTTTGGCAGGACATTTTAGTGCTTACTCTTGAGCTAGTGGGCTAAGATTTGAAACACATTATCGGTGGGAATCCAGCTTTCAGGGGAGGCCTCCCCCGAGTCTCTGGACAGCTGTGGGGCAGAGTGGCGAGCGTTAAAGCACTCAGTTCCGGTCCAGTAGTAGGCCTTTATTGACTAAATTGTAACATGACGACCTATGTGATTTTGGCAGGACTTTTTAGCGCCTACTTTTCAGTTACTGGGCGAAGATTTGAAACAAACGATCGGTGGGAATCCAGCTTTCAGGGGAGGCCTCCCCCGAGGCTCTGGACAGCTGTGGGGCCGAACGGCGAGCGTCAAAGCACTCGGTTTCTCTCCAGTAGTAGGCCTTTATTGACTAAATTGTAACGTGACGACCTGTGACTTTGGCAAGACTTTTTAGCGCCTACTTTTGAGCTAGTGGGCTAAGATTTGAAACAAACGATCGGTGGGAATCCAGCTTTCAGGGGAGGCCTCTTCCAAGCATCTCGGAGGTCGTGGGGCCGAACGGCGAGCGTCAAAGCACTCGGTTTCGCTCAAGTAGTAGGCCTTTATTGACTAAATTGTAACATGACAACCTATGTGACTTTGGCAGGACTTTTTAGCGCTTACTTTTGACCTAGTGCGCTAAGATTTCAAACAAACGATCGGTGGGAATCCAGCTTTCAGGGGAGGCCTCCCCCGAGGCTCTGGACAGCTCGTGAGGCCGAACGGCGAGCGTCAAAGCACTCGGTTTCGCTCCAGTAGTAGGCTTTTATTGACTAAATTGTAACATGACGACCTATGTGACTTTGGCAGGACTTTTTAGCGCTTACTTTAGAGCTAGTGGACTAAGATTTGAAACAAACGATCGGTGGGAATCCAGCTTTACGAGGAGGCCTCCCCCGAGTCTCTGGACGGCTGTGGGGGCGAACGGCGAGCGTCAAAGCACTCGGTTTCTCTCCAGTCGTTGGCCTTTATTGACTAAATTGTAACATGACGACCTATGTGATTTTGGCAGGACTTTTTAGCTCCTACTTTTCAGCTACTGGGCGAAGATTTGAAACAAACGATCGGTGGGAATCCAGCTTTCAGGGGAGGCCTCTTCCAAGCCTCTCGGAGCTCGTGGGGCCGAACGGCGAGCGTCAAAGCACTCGGTTTCGCTCCAGTAGTAGGCTTTTATTGACTAAATTGTAACATGACGACCTATGTGACTTTGACATGACTTTTTAGCGCTTACTTTTGACCTAGTGCGCTAAGATTTGAAACAAACGATCGGTGGGAATCCAGCTTTCAGGGGAGTCGTCCCCCGAGTCTCTGGAAGGCTGTGTTTGTCTGTCCTAGCGGGCTAGGAATTCACACAGACAATCCTTGGGAATCCAGCTTTCAGGGGAGGCCTCTTTCAAGCCTCTCAGAGGTCGTGGGGCTGAACGACGAGCGTCAAAGCACTCGGTTTCGCTCCAGTAGTAGGCCTTTATTGACTAAATTGTAACATGACGACCTATGTGACTTTGGCAGGACTTTTTAGCGCTTACTTTTGAGCTAGTGGGCTACGATTTGAAACACAATATCGGTGGGAATCCAGCTTTCAGGGGAGTCCTGCCCCGAGTCTCTGGACGGCTGTGGGGCCGAGCGGCGAGCGTTAAAGCACTCGGTTTCGCTCGAGTACCATGACGACCGATTTGACTTCGGCACGACTTTAGGTCGCTTAATTTCAGCCTAGCGGGCTAGGAATTCACACAGACAATCCTTGGGAATCCAGCTTTCAGGGGAGGCCTCTTCCAAGCCTCTCGGAGGTCGTGGGGCCGAACGGCGATCGTCAAAGCACTGGTTTTTGCTCCAGTAGTAGGCCTTTATTGACTAAATTGTAACATGACGACCTATGTGACTTTGGCATGACTTTTTAGCGCCTACTTTTGAGCTAGTGGGCTAAGATTTGAAACGAACGATCGGTGGGAATCCAGCTTTCAGGGGACGCCTCCCCCGAGTCTCTGGACGGCTGTGGGGCAGAGTGGCGAGCGTTAAAGCACTCAGTTTCGGTCCAGTAGTAGGCCTTTATTGACTAAATTGTAACATGACGACCTATGTGATTTTGGCAGGACATTTTAGTGCTTACTTTTGAGCTAGTGGGCTAAGATTTGAAACACATTATCGGTGGGAATCCAGCTTTCAGGGGAGGCCTCCCCCGAGTCTCTGGACAGCTGTGGGGCAGAGTGGCGAGCGTTAAAGCACTCAGTTCCGGTCCAGTAGTAGGCCTTTATTGACTAAATTGTAACATGACGACCTATGTGATTTTGGCAGGACTTTTTAGCGCCTACTTTTCAGTTACTGGGCGAAGATTTGAAACAAACGATCGGTGGGAATCCAGCTTTCAGGGGAGGCCTCTTCCAAGCCTCTCGGAGGTCGTGGGCCCGAACGGCGAGCGTCAAAGTAGTCTGTTTCGCTCCAGTAGTAGGCCTTTATTGACTAAATTGTAACATGACAACCTATGTTACTTTGGCAGGACTTTTTAGCGCTTACCTTTGACCTAGTGCGCTAAGATTTGAAACAAACGATCGGTGGGAATCCAGCTTTCAGGGGAGGCCTCCCCCGAGGCTCTGGACAGCTGTGGGGCCGAACGGCGAGCGTCAAAGCACTCGGTTTCTCTCCAGTAGTAGGCCTTTATTGACTAAATTGTAACGTGACGACCTGTGACTTTGGCAAGACTTTTTAGCGCCTACTTTTGAGCTAGTGGGCTAAGATTTGAAACAAACGATCGGTGGGAATCCAGCTTTCAGGGGAGGCCTCTTCCAAGCATCTCGGAGGTCGTGGGGCCGAACGGCGAGCGTCAAAGCACTCGGTTTCGCTCAAGTAGTAGGCCTTTATTGACTAAATTGTAACATGACAACCTATGTGATTTTGGCAGGACTTTTTAGCGCTTACTTTTGAGCAAGTGGGCTAAGATTTGAATCAAATTATCGGTGGGAATCCAGCTTTCAGGGGAGTCCTCCCCCGAGTCTCTGGATGGCTGTGGGGCCGAGCGGCGAGCATTAAAGCACTCAATTTCGCTCGAGTACCATGACGACCGATTTGACTTCGGCACGAATTTAGGTCGCTTAATTTCAGCCTAGCAGGCTAGGAATTCACACAGACAATCCTTGGCAATCCAGCTTTCAGGGGAGGCTTCTTCCAAGCCTCTCAGAGGTCGTGTGGCCGAACGGCGAGCGTCGAAGCACTCGGTTTCGCTCCAGTAGTAGGCCTTTATTGACTAAATTGTAACATGATGACCTAGGTGACTTTGGCAGGACATTTTAGCGCTTACTTTTGACCTAGTGCGCTAAGATTTGAAACAAACGATCGGTGGGAATCCAGCTTTCAGGGGAGGCCTCCCCCGAGGCTCTGGACAGCTGTGGGGCCGAACGGCGAGCGTCAAAGCACTCGGTTTCTCTCCAGTAGTAGGCCTTTATTGACTAAATTGTAACGTGCCGACCTGTGACTTTGGCAAGACTTTTTAGCGCCTACTTTTGAGCTAGTGGGCTAAGATTTGAAACAAACGATCGGTGGGAATCCAGCTTTCAGGGGAGGCCTCTTCCAAGCATCTCGGAGGTCGTGGGGCCGAACGGCGAGCGTCAAAGCACTCGGTTTCGCTCAAGTAGTAGGCCTTTATTGACTAAATTGTAACATGACAACCTATGTGACTTTGGCAGGACTTTTTAGCGCTTACTTTTGAGCAAGTGGGCTAAGATTTGAATCAAATTATCGGTGGGAATCCAGCTTTCAGGGGAGTCCTCCCCCGAGTCTCTGGATGGCTGTGGGGCCGAGCGGCGAGCATTAAAGCACTCAATTTCGCTCGAGTACCATGACGACCGATTTGACTTCGGCACGAATTTAGGTCGCTTAATTTCAGCCTAGCGGGCTAGGAATTCACACAGACAATCCTTGGCAATCCAGCTTTCAGGGGAGGCTTCTTCCAAGCCTCTCAGAGGTCGTGTGGCCGAACGGCGAGCGTCGAAGCACTCGGTTTCGCTCCAGTAGTAGGCCTTTATCGACTAAATTGTAACATGATGACCTAGGTGACTTTGGCAGGACGTTTTAGCGCTTACTTTTGAGCTAGTGGGCTAAGATTTGAAACAAACGATCGGTGGGAATCCAGCTTTCAGGGGAGTCCTCTCTCGAGTCTCTGGACGGCTTTGGGGCCGAGCGGCGAGCGTTAAAGCACTCAGTTTCGCTCGAGTACCATGACGACCGATTTGACTTCGGCACGACTTTAGGTCGCCTAATTTCTGTCTAGCGGGCTAGGAATTTACACAGACAAGCCTTGGGAATCCAGCTTTCAAGGGAGGCCTCTTCCAAGCCTCTCGGAGCTCGTGAGGCCGAACGGCGAGCGTCAAAGCACTCGGTTTCTCTCCAGTAGTAGGCTTTTGACTAAATTGTAACATGACGACCTATGTGACTTTGGCAGGACTTTTTAGCTTTTACTTTTGACCTAGTGCGCTAAGATTTGAAACAAACGATTGGTGGTAATCCAGCTTTCAGGGGAGTCCTCCCCCGAGTCTCTGGACGGCTTTGGGGCCGAGTGGCGAGCGTTAAAGCACTCAGTTTTGCTCGAGTACCATGACGACCGATTTGACTTCGGCACGACTTTAGGTCGCCTAATTTCTGCCTAGCGGGCTAGGAATTTACACAGACAAGCCTTGGGCATCCAGCTTTCAAGGGAGGCCTCTTCCAAGCCTCTCGGAGCTCGTGAGGCCGAACGGCGAGCGTCAAAGCACTCGGTTTCGCTCCAGTAGTAGGCTTTTATTGACTAAATTGTAACATGACGACCTATGTGACTTTGGCAGGACTTTTTAGCGCTTACTTTAGAGCTAGTGGACTAAGATTTGAAACAAACGATCGGTGGGAATCCAGCTTTCAGGGGAGGCCTCCCCCGAGTCTCTGGACGGCTGTGGGGGCGAACGGCGAGCGTCAAAGCACTCGGTTTCTCTCCAGTAGTTGGCCTTTATTGACTAAATTGTAACATGACGACCTATGTGATTTTGGCAGGACTTTTTAGCTCCTACTTTTCAGCTACTGGGCGAAGATTTGAAACAAACGATCGGTGGGAATCCAGCTTTCAGGGGAGGCCTCTTCCAAGCCTCTCGGAGCTCGTGGGGCCGAACGGCGAGCGTCAAAGCACTCTGTTTCGCTCCAGTAGTAGGCTTTTATTGACTAAATTGTAACATGACGACCTATGTGACTTTGACATGACTTTTTAGCGCCTACTTTTGAGCTCGTGGGCTAAGATTTGAAACAAACAATCGGTGGGAATCCAGCTTTCAGGGGACGCCTCCCTCGAGTCTCTGGACGGCTGTGGGGCAGAGTGGCGAGCGTTAAAGCACTCAGTTTCGGTCCAGTAGTCGGCCTTTATTGACTAAATTGTAACATGACGACCTATGTGATTTTGGCACGACTTTTTAGCGCTTACTTTTGAGCTAGTGGGCTAAGATTTGAAATACATTATCGGTGGGAATCCAGCTTTCAGGGGAGTCCTCCCCCGAGTCTCTGGACGGCTGTGGGGCCGAGCGGCGAGCGTTAAAGCACTCAGTTTCGCTCGAGTACCATGACGACCGATTTGACTTCGGCACGACTTTAGGTCGCTTAATTTCAGCCTAGCGGGCGAGGAATTCACACAGACAATCCTTGGGAATCCAGCTTTCAGGGGAGGCCTCTTTCAAGCCTCTCAGAGGTCGTGGGGCTGAACGGCGAGCGTCAAAGCACTCGGTTTCGCTCCATTAGTAGGCCTTTATTGACTAAATTGTAACATGACGACCTATGTGACTTTGGCAGGACTTTTTAGCGCTTACTTTTGAGCTAGTGGGCTACGATTTGAAACGAACGATCGGTGGGAATCCAGCTTTCAGGGGACGCCTCCCCCGAGTCTCTGGACGGCTGTGGGGCAGAGTGGCGAGCGTTAAAGCACTCAGTTTCGGTCCAGTAGTAGGCCTTTATTGACTAAATTGTAACATGACGACCTATGTGATTTTGGCAGGACTTTTTAGTGCTTACTTTTGAGCTAGTGGGCTAAGATTTGAAACACATTATCGGTGGGAATCCGGCTTTCAGTGGAGGCCTCCCCCGAGTCTCTGGACGGCTGTGGGGCCGAGCGGCGAGCGTTAAAGCACTCAGTTTCGCTCGAGTACCATGACGACCGATTTGACTTCGGCACGGCTTTAGGTCGCTTAATTTCAGCCTAGCGGGCTAGGAATTCACACAGACAATCCTTGGGAATCCAGCTTTCAGGGGAGGCCTCTTCCAAGCCTCTCGGAGGTCGTGGGGCCGAACGGCGAGCGTCAAAGCACTGGTTTTTGCTCCAGTAGTAGGCCTTTATTGACTAAATTGTAACATGACGACCTATGTGACTTTGGCATGACTTTTTAGCGCCTACTTTTGAGCTAGTGGGCTAAGATTTGAAACAAACAATCGGTGGGAATCCAGCTTTCAGGGGACGCCTCCCTCGAGTCTCTGGACGGCTGTGGGGCAGAGTGGCGAGCGTTAAAGCACTCAGTTTCGGTCCAGTAGTCGGCCTTTATTGACTAAATTGTAACATGACGACCTATGTGATTTTGGCACGACTTTTTAGCGCTTACTTTTGAGCTAGTGGGCTAAGATTTGAAATACATTATCGGTGGGAATCCAGCTTTCAGGGGAGTCCTCCCCCGAGTCTCTGGACGGCTGTGGGGCCGAGCGGCGAGCGTTAAAGCACTCAGTTTCGCTCGAGTACCATGACGACCGATTTGACTTCGGCACGACTTTAGGTCGCTTAATTTCAGCCTAGCGGGCTAGGAATTCACACAGACAATCCTTGGGAATCCAGCTTTCAGGGGAGGCCTCTTTCAAGCCTCTCAGAGGTCGTGGGGCTGAACGGCGAGCGTCAAAGCACTCGGTTTCGCTCCATTAGTAGGCCTTTATTGACTAAATTGTAACATGACGACCTATGTGACTTTGGCAGGACTTTTTAGCGCTTACTTTTGAGCTAGTGGGCTACGATTTGAAACGAACGATCGGTGGGAATCCAGCTTTCAGGGGACGCCTCCCCCGAGTCTCTGGACGGCTGTGGGGCAGAGTGGCGAGCGTTTAAAGCACTCAGTTTCGGTCCAGTAGTAGGCCTTTATTGACTAAATTGTAACATGACGACCTATGTGATTTTGGCAGGACTTTTTAGTGCTTACTTTTGAGCTAGTGGGCTAAGATTTGAAACACATTATCGGTGGGAATCCGGCTTTCAGTGGAGGCCTCCCCCGAGTCTCTGGACGGCTGTGGGGCCGAGCGGCGAGCGTTAAAGCACTCAGTTTCGCTCGAGTACCATGACGACCGATTTGACTTCGGCACGGCTTTAGGTCGCTTAATTTCAGCCTAGCGGGCTAGGAATTCACACAGACAATCCTTGGGAATCCAGCTTTCAGGGGAGGCCTCTTCCAAGCCTCTCGGAGGTCGTGGGGCCGAACGGCGAGCGTCAAAGCACTGGTTTTTGCTCCAGTAGTAGGCCTTTATTGACTAAATTGTAACATGACGACCTATGTGACTTTGGCATGACTTTTTAGCGCCTACTTTTGAGCTAGTGGGCTAAGATTTGAAACGAACGATCGGTGGGAATCCAGCTTTCAGGGGACGCCTCCCCCGAGTCTCTGGACGGCTGTGGGGCAGAGTGGCGAGCGTTAAAGCACTCAGTTTCGGTCCAGTAGTAGGCCTTTATTGACTAAATTGTAACATGACGACCTATGTGATTTTGGCAGGACTTTTTAGTGCTTACTTTTGAGCTAGTGGGCTAAGATTTGAAAACACATTATCGGTGGGAATCCGGCTTTCAGTGGAGGCCTCCCCCGAGTCTCTGGACGGCTGTGGGGCAGAGTGGCGAGCGTTAAAGCACTCAGTTCCGGTCCAGTAGTAGGCCTTTATTGACTAAATTGTAACATGACGACCTACGTGATTTTGGCAGGACTTTTTAGCGCCTACTTTTCAGTTACTGGGCGAAGATTTGAAACAAACGATCGGTGGGAATCCAGCTTTCAGGGGAGGCCTCTTCCAAGCCTCTCGGAGGTCGTGGGCCCGAACGGCGAGCGTCAAAGTACTCTGTTTCGCTCCAGTAGTAGGCCTTTATTGACTAAATTGTAACATGACAACCTATGTTACTTTGGCAGGACTTTTTAGCGCTTACGTTTGACCTAGTGCGCTAAGATTTGAAACAAACGATCGGTGGGAATCCAGCTTTCAGGGGAGGCCTCCCCCGAGGCTCTGGACAGCTGTGGGGCCGAACGGCGAGCGTCAAAGCACTCGGTTTCTCTCCAGTAGTAGGCCTTTATTGACTAAATTGTAACGTGACGACCTGTGACTTTGGCAGGACTTTTTAGCGCCTACTTTTAGCTAGTGGGCTAAGATTTGAAACAAACGATCGGTGGGAATCCAGCTTTCAGGGGAGGCCTCTTCCAAGCATCTCGGAGGTCGTGGGGCCGAACGGCGAGCGTCAAAGCACTCGTTTTTGCTCCAGTAGTAGGCCTTTATTGACTAAATTGTAACATGACGACCTATGTGACTTTGGCATGACTTTTTAGCGCCTACTTTTTGAGCAAGTGGGCTAAGATTTGAAACAAACGATCGGTGGGAATCCAGCTTTCAGGGTACGCCTCCCCCGAGTCTCTGGACGGCTGTGGGGCAGAGTGGCGAGCGTTAAAGCACTCAGTTTCGCTCGAGTACCATGACGACCGATTTGACTTTGGCACGACTTTAGGTCGCCTAATTTCTGCCTAGCGGGCTAGGAATTTACACAGACAAGCCTTGGGAATCCAGCTTTCAGGGGAGGCCTCTTCCAAGCCTCTCTGAGGTCGTGTGCCCGAACGGCGAGCGTCAAAGAACTCGGTTTCGCTCCAGTCGTCGGCCTTTATTGACTAAATTGTAACATGACAACCTATGTGACTTTGGCAGGACTTTTTAGCGCTTACTTTTGACCTAGTGCGCTAAGATTTGAAACGAACGATCGGTGGGAATCCAGCTTTCAGGGGACGCCTGCCCCGAGTCTCTGGACGGTTGTGGGGCAGAGTGGCGAGCGTTAAAGCACTCAGTTTCGGTCCAGTAGTAGGCCTTTATTGACTAAATTGTAACATGACGACCTATGTGATTTTGGCAGGACTTTTTAGTGCTTACTTTTGAGCTAGTGGGCTAAGATTTGAAACACATTATCGGTGGGAATCCAGCTTTCAGGGGAGGCCTCCCCCGAGTCTCTGGACAGCTGTGGGGCAGAGTGGCGAGCGTTAAAGCACTCAGTTCCGGTCCAGTAGTAGGCCTTTATTGACTAAATTGTAACATGACGACCTATGTGATTTTGGCAGGACTTTTTAGCGCCTACTTTTCAGCGACTGGGCTAAGATTTGAAACAAACGATCGGTGGGAATCCAGCTTTCAAGGGAGGCCTCTTCCAAGCCTCTCGGAGCTCGTGGGGCCGAACGGCGAGCGTCAAAGCAGTCGGTTTCGCTCCAGAAGTAGGCCTTTATTGACTAAATTGTAACATGACGACCTATGTGACTTTGGCAGGACTTTTTAGTGCTTTCTTTTGAGCGAGTGGGCTAAGATTTGAAACAAACGATCGGTGGGAATCCAGCTTTCAGGGGAGGCCTCCCCCGAGTCTCTGGACAGCTGTGGGGCCGAACGGCGAGCGTCAAAGCATTCGGTTTCTCTCCAGTAGTAGGCCTTTATTGACTAAATTGTAAAATGACGACCTATGTGATTTTGGCAAGACTTTTTAGCGCCTACTTTTGAGCTAGTGGGCTAAGATTTGAAACAAACGATTGGTGGGAATCCAGCTTTCAGGGGAGGCCTCCCCCGAGTCTCTGGACAGCTGTGGGGCCGAACGGCGAGCGTCAAAGCATTCGGTTTCTCTCCAGTAGTAGGCCTTTATTGACTAAATTGTAACAAGACATGACAACCTATGTTGTCACGTTTGTTTCAAATCTTAGCCCATATATTTTAGCGCTTACTTTTGAGCTAGTGCGCTAAGATTTGAAACAAACGATCGGTGGGAATCCAGCTTTCAGGGGAGGCCCCCCCCGCGTCTCTGGGCAGCTGTGGGGCCGAACGGCGAGCGTCATAGCACTCGGTTTCTCTCCAGTAGTTGGCCTTTATTGACTAAATTGTAACATGACGACCTATGTGACTTTGGCAGGGATTTTTTGCGCCTACTTTTCAGCTACTGGGCCAAGATTTGAAACAAACGATCGGTGGGAATCCAGCTTTCAGGGGAGGCCTCCCCCGAGTCTCTGGACGGCTGTGGGGCGGAGCGGGGAGCGTTACAGCACTCAGTTTCGGTCCAGTAGGAGGCCTTTTTTGACTAAATTGTAACATGACGACCTATGTGATTTTGGCAGGACTTTTTAGCGCCTACTCTTCAGCTACCGGGCTAAGATTTGAAACAAACGATCGGTGGGAATCCAGCTTTCAGGGGAGGCCTCTTCCGAGCCTCTCTGAGGTCGTGGGGCCGAACGGCGAGCGTCAAAGCACTTGGTTTCGCTCCAGTAGTAGGCCTTTATTGACTAAATTGTAACAAGACATGACAACCTATGTTGTCACGTTTGTTTCAAATCTTAGCCCATATATTTTAGCGCTTACCTTTGAGCTAGTGCGCTAAGATTTGAAACAAACGATCGGTGGGAATCCAGCTTTCAGGAGAGGCCCCCCCCGCGTCTCTGGGCAGCTGTGGGGCCGAACGGTGAGCGTCAAAGCACTCGGTTTCTCTCCAGTAGTTGGCCTTTATTGACTAAATTGTAACATGACGACCTATGTGACTTTGGCAGGGATTTTTTGCGCCTAATTTTCAGCTACTGGGCTAAGATTTGAAACAAACGATCGGTGGGAATCCAGCTTTCAGGGGAGGCCTCCCCCGAGTCTCTGGACGGCTGTGGGGCCGAGCGGGGAGCGTTACAGCACTCAGTTTCGGTCCAGTAGGAGGCCTTTTTTGACTAAATTGTAACATGACGACCTATGTGATTTTGGCAGGACTTTTTAGCGCCTACTTTTCAGCTACCGGGCTAAGATTTGAAACAAACGATCGGTGGGAATCCAGCTTTCAGGGGAGGCCTCTTCCGAGCCTCTCTGAGGTCGTGGGGCCGAACGGCGAGCGTCAAAGCACTCGGTTTCGCTCCAGTAGTAGGCCTTTATTGACTAAATTGTAACATGACGACCTATGTGACTTTGGCAGGACTTTTTTGGGCCTACTTTTCAGCTACTGGGCTAAGATTTGACACAAACGATCGGTGGGAATCCAGCTTTCAGGGGAGGCCTCCCCCGAGTCTCTGGACGGCTGTGGAGCCGAGCGGCGAGCGTTAAAGCACTCAGTTTCGGTCCAGTAGTTGGCCTTTATTGACTAAATTGTAACATGACGACCTATGTGATTTTGGCAGGACTTTTAGCGCCTACTTTTCAGCGACTGGGCTAAGATTTGAAACAAACGATCGGTGGGAATCCAGCTTTCAAGGGAGGCCTCTTCCAAGCCTCTCGGAGCTCGTGGGGCCGAACGGCGAGCGTCAAAGCAGTCGGTTTCGCTCCAGAAGTAGGCCTTTATTGACTAAATTGTAACATGACGACCTATGTGACTTTGGCAGGACTTTTTAGTGCTTTCTTTGAGCGAGTGGGCTAAGATTTGAAACAAACGATCGGTGGAAATCCAACTTTCAGGGGAGGCCTCCCGCGATTCTCTGGACAGCTGTGGGGCCGAACGGCGAGCGTCAAAGCACTCCGTTTCTCTCCAGTATTCGGTCTTTATTGACGAAATTGTAACATGACGACCAATGTGACTTTGGCAGGAATTTTTAGCGCTTACTTTTGACCTAGTGCGCTAAGATTTGGAAAAAAACGATCGGTGGGAATCCAGCTTTCACGGGAGTCCTCCCCCGAGTCTCTGGAAGGCTGTGGGGCCGAGCGGCGAGCGTTAAAGCACTCAGTTTCGCTCGAGTACCGTGACGACCTATGTGACTTTAGCAGGACTTTTTAGCGCTTACTTTTGAGCTAGTGGGCTAAGATTTGAAACAAACGATCGGTGGGAATCCAGTTTTCAGGGTAGGCCTCCCCCGAGTCTCTGGACAGCTGTGGGGCCGAACGGCGAGCGTCAAGGCATTCGGTTTCTCTCCAGTAGTAGGCCTTTATTGACGAAATTGTAACATGACAACCTATGTGATTTTGGCAGGACTTTTTAGCGCTTACTTTTGACCTAGTGCGCTAAGATTTGAAACAAACGATCGGTGGGAATCCAGCTTTCAGGGGAGTCCTCCCCCGAGTCTCTGGAAGGCTGTGGGGCCGAGCGGCGAGTGTTAAAGCACTCAGTTTCGCTCGAGTACCATGACGACCGATTTGACTTCGGCACGACTTTAGGTCGCTTAATTTCTGCCTAGTGGGCTAGGAATTTACACAGACAAGCCTTGGGTATCCAGCTTTAAAGGGAGGTCTCTTCCAAGCCTCTCGGAGCTCGTGAGGCCGAACGGCGAGCGTCAAAGCACTCGGTTTCGCTCCAGTAGTAGGCCTTTATTGACTAAATTGTAAAATGACGACCTATGTGATTTTGGCAGGACTTTTTAGCGCCTACTTTTGAGCTAGTGGGCTAAGATTTGAAACAAACGATCGGTGGGAATCCAGCTTTCAGGGGAGGCCTCTTCCGAGCCTCTCTGAGGTCGTGGGGCCGAACGGCGAGCGTCAAAGCACTCGGTTTCGCTCCAGTAGTAGGCCTTTATTGACTAAATTGTAACAAGACATGACAACCTATGTTGTCACGTTTGTTTCAAATCTTAGCCCATATATTTTAGCGCTTACTTTTGAGCTAGAGCGCTAAGATTTGAAACAAACGATCGGTGGGAATCCAGCTTTCAGGGGAGGCCTCCCCCGAGTCTCTGGACAGCTGTGGGGCCGAACGGCGAGCGTCAAAGCACTCGGTTTCTCTCCAGTAGTTGGCCTTTATTGACTAAATTGTAACATGACGACCTATGTGACTTTGGCAGGGATTTTTTGCGCCTACTTTTCAGCTACTGGGCTAAGATTTTAAACAAACGATCGGTGGGAATCCAGCTTTCAGGGGAGGCCTCCCCCGAGTCTCTGGACGGCTGTGGGGCCGAGCGGGGAGCGTTACAGCACTCAGTTTCGGTCCAGTAGTTGGCCTTTATTGACTAAATTGTAACATGACGACCTATGTGATTTTGGCAGGACTTTTTAGCGCCTACTTTTCAGCTACTGGGCTAAGATTTGAAACAAACGATCGGTGGGAATCCAGCTTTCAGGGGAGGCCTCTTCCGAGCCTCTCTGAGGTCGTGGGGCCGAACGGCGAGCGTCAAAGCACTCGGTTTCGCTCCAGTAGTTGGCCTTTATTGACTAAATTGTAACAAGACATGACAACGTATTTTGTCACGTTTGTTTCAAATCTTAGCCCATATATTTTAGCGCTTACTTTTGAGCTAGTGCGCTAAGATTTGAAACAAACGATCGGTGGGAATCCAGCTTTCAGGGGAGGCCTCCCCCGAGTCTCTGGACAGCTGTGGGGGCGAGCGTCAAAGCACTCGGTTTCTCTCCAGTAGTTGGCCTTTATTGAGTAAATTGTAACATGACGACCTATGTGATTTTGGCAGGACTTTTTAGCGCCTACTTTTCAGCTACTGGGCTAAGATTTGAAACAAACGATCGATCATAAATCCTGACTTTATAGTTGTATCTTGGAATGATATGTTTAAGTAACCAATTAGATTCAAGATGCACCTGAATTAGGTGAAAAAGAAAGTTTCACCTAAATTAATGTTTAAAAGCAAATATTTCTGAATGGTTAAAGGCAAAAATATTGTACCTAAAAGGGAAATACAACCGAACTATACTTATGTACTGTACTGGATGAAGAAAAAGAAAAGTTGAAGCCCATGTAACATTTATGCACAATGTGAACAATGAATTCAGTGATCTGTTTGGGTACCACTAGAGGGAGCCAGCATACCACAAGTGGTACTCATACCACACTATGAGAGTCAGTGTTTCAAGGCAGAGTTGTGTGAAGAAATGCTGCACTCACATTTTTTTTAAGGGTATAAATATGATGCGTTCAAGAACACAATTAGTTGTCTTGCATCTGAACTAAGAAATTATTTCTTTGACTCCAATCAAGTATTAACTAAGATTTTGCAATTTTTTTTTTGCACAATGTGCAATTAAAAGACATAACTCCCACATGCAGTGTATTCATTTGCATGTATTTACATGATACATTGTGACTCTGAACCTACATAAATGTATGACTGCCTCATGTTATTACAAATACACAAAAAATTGATAGATAGCTACTTTTGAATTCAGAAGTGACGTAAAAGTTTGTTTGTTTTTCAAACTTTCAGCCTTTATTGACTAAATTGTAACATGACGACCTATGTGATTTTGGCAGGACTTTTTAGCGCCTACTTTTCAGCTACCGGGCTAAGATTTGAAACAAACGATCGGTGGGAATCCAGCTTTCAGGGGAGGCCTCTTCCGAGCCTCTCGGAGGTCGTGGGGCCGAACGGCGAGCGTCAAAGCACTCGATTTCGCTCCAGTAGTCGGCCTTTATTGACTCAATTGTAACATGACGACCTATGTGACTTTGGCAGGACTTTTTAGCGCTTACTTTTGAGCTAGTGGGCTACGATTTGAAACACAATATTGGTGGGAATCCAGCTTTCAGGGGAGGCCTCCCCCGAGTCTCTGGACGGCTGTGGGGCCGAGCGGCGAGCGTTAAAGCACTCAGTTTCGCTCGAGTACCATGACGACCGATTTGACTTCGGCACGACTTTAGGTCGCTTAATTTCAGCCTAGCGGGCTAGGAATTCACACAGACAATCCTTGGGAATCCAGCTTTCAGGGGAGGCCTCTTCCAAGCCTCTCGGAGGTCGTGGGGCCGAACGGCGAGCGTCAAAGCACTGGTTTTAGCTCCAGTAGTAGGCCTTTATTGACTAAATTGTAACATGACGACCTATGTGATTTTGGCAGGACTTTTTAGCGCCTGCTTTTCAGCTACTGGGCTAAGATTTGACACAAACGATCGGTGGGAATCCAGCTTTCAGGGGAGGCCTCCCCCGAGTCTCTGGACGGCTGTGGGGCCGAGCGGCGAGCGTTAAAGCACTCAGTTTCGGTCCAGTAGTTGGCCTTTATTGACTAAATTGTAACATGACGACCTATGTGACTTTGGCAGGACTTTTTAGCGCCTACTTTTCAGCTACTGGGCTAAGATTTAAAACAAACGATCGGTGGGAATCCAGCTTTCAGGGGAGGCCTCTTCCGAGCCTCTCGGAGGTCGTGGGGCCGAACGGCAAGCGTCAAAACACTCGGTTTCGCTCCAGTAGTAGGCCTTTATTGACTAAATTGTAACATGACGACCTATGTGACTTTGGCAGGACATTTTAGCGCCTAGTTTTGAGCTAGTGGCCTAAGATTTGAAACAAACGATCGGTGGGAATCCAGCTTTCAGGGGAGGCCTCCCCCGAGTCTCTGGACAGCTGTGGGGCCGAATGGCGAGCGTCAAAGCAATCGGTTTCTCTCCAGTAGTAGGCCTATATTGACTAAATTGTAACATGACGACCTATATGATTTTGGCAGGACTTTTTAGCGCCTACTTTTCAGCTACTGGGCTAAGATTTGAAAGAAACGATCGGTGGGAATCCAGCTTTCAGGGGAGGCCTCTTCCAAGCCTCTTGGAGGTCGTGGGCCCGAACGGCGAGCGTCAAAGCACTCTGTTTCGCTCCAGTAGTAGGCCTTTATTGACTAAATTGTAACATGACAACCTATGTGACTTTGGCAGGACTTTTTAGCGCTTACGTTTGAGCAAGTGGGCTAAGATTTGAATCAAATTATCGGTGGGAATCCAGCTTTCAGGGGAGTCCTCCCCCGAGTCTCTGGATGGCTGTGGGGCCGAGCGGCGAGCGTTAAAGCACTCAATTTCGCTCGAGTACCATGACGACCGATTTGACTTCGGCACGACTTTAGGTCGCTTAATTTCAGCCTAGCGGGCTAGGAATTCACACAGACAATCCTTGGCAATCCAGCTTTCAGGGGAGGCTTCTTCCAAGCCTCTCAGAGGTCGTGTGGCCGAACGGCGAGCGTCGAAGCACTCAGTTTCGCTCCAGTAGTAGGCCTTTATTGACTAAATTGTAACATGACGACCTATGTGACTTTGGCAGGACTTTTTAGCGCCTACTTTTCAGCTACTGGGCTAAGATTTGAAACAAACGATCGGTGGGAATCCAGCTTTCAGGGGAGGCCTCTTCCGAGCCTCTCGGAGGTCGTGGGGCCGAACGGCAAGCGTCAAAACACTCGGTTTCGCTCCAGTAGTAGGCCTTTATTGACTAAATTGTAACATGACGACCTATGTGACTTTGGCAGGACATTTTAGCGCCTAGTTTTGAGCTAGTGGCCTAAGATTTGAAACAAACGATCGGTGGGAATCCAGCTTTCAGGGGAGGCCTCCCCCGAGTCTCTGGACAGCTGTGGGGCCGAATGGCGAGCGTCAAAGCACTAGTTTTCGCTCCAGTAGTAGGCCTTTATTGACTAAATTGTAACATGACGACCTATGTGATTTTGGCAGGACTTTTTAGCGCTTACTTTTGAGCTAGTGGGCTAAGATTTGAAACAAACAGTCGGTGGGAATCCAGCTTTCAGGGGAGGCCTCTTCCGAGCCTCTCGGAGGTCGTGGGGTCGAGCGGCGAGCGTTAAAGCACTCAGTTTCACTCGAGTACCATGACGACCGATTTGACTTCGGCACGACTTTAGGTCGCCTAATTTCTGCCTAGCGGGCTAGGACTTTACACAGACAAGCCTTTGGAATATAGCTTTCAGGGGAGGCCACTTCCAAGCCTCTCAGAGGTCGTGGGGCCGAACGGCGAGCGTTAAAGCACTCGTTTTCGCTCCAGTAGTAGGCCTTTATTGACTAAATTGTAACATGACGACCTATGTGACTTTGGCATGACTTTTTAGCGCCTACTTTTGAGCTAGTGGGCTAAGATTTGAAACAAACAGTCGGTGGGAACCCAGCTTTCAGGGGACGCCTCCTCCGAGTCACTGGACGGCTGTGGGGCAGAGTGCCGAGCGTTAAAGCACTCAGTTTCGGTCCAGTAGTAGGCCTTTATTGACTAAATTGTAACATGACGACCTATGTGATTTTGGCAGGACTTTTTAGCGCTTACTTTTGTGCAAGTGGGCTAAGATTTGAAACACATTATCGGTGGGAATCCAGCTTTCAGGGAAGTCCTCCCCCGAGTCTCTGGACGGCTGTGGAGCCGAGCGGCGAGCGTTAAAGCACTCAGTTTCGCTCGAGTACCATGACGACCGATTTGACTTCGGCACGACTTTAGGTCGCTTAATTTCAGCCTAACGGGCTAGGAATTCACACAGACAATCCTTGGGAATCCAGCTTTCAGGGGAGGCCTCCCGCGAGTCTCTGGACAGCTGTGGGGTCGAACGGCGAGCGTCAAAGCACTCGGTTTCTCTCCAGTAGTAGGCCTTTATTGACTAAATTGTAACATGACGACCTATGTGATTTTGGCAGGACTTTTTAGCGCTTACTTTTGAGCTAGTGAGCTAAGATTTGAAACAAACGATCGGTGGGAATCCAGCTTTAATGGAAGTCCTCCCGCGAGTCTCTGGACGGCTGTGGGGCCGAACGGCGAGCGTCAAGGCACTCGGTTTCTCTCCAGTAGTTGGCATTTATTGAGTAAATTGTAACATGACGACCTATGTGATTTTGGCAGGACTTTTTAGCGCCTACTTTTCAGCTACTGGGGTAAGATTTGAAACAAACGATCGGTGGGAATCCAGCTTTCAGGGGAGGCCTCTTCCAAGCCTCTCAGAGGTCGTGGGGCCGAACGGCGAACTTTAAAGCACTCAGTTTCGGTCCAGTAGGAGGCCTTTGTTGACTAAATTGTAACATGACGACCTATGTGATTTTGGCAAGACTTTTTAGGGCTTACGATTGAGCTAGTGGGCTAAGATTTAAAACAAACGATCGGTCGGCAGCCAGCTTTCAGGGGAGGCCTCCCCCGAGTCTCTGGACGGCTGTGGAGCCGAGCGGCGAGCGTTAAAGCACACAGTTTCGGTCCAGTAGTTGGCCTTTATTGACTAAATTGTAACATGACGACCTATGTGATTTTGGCAGGACTTTTTAGCGCTTACTTTTGAGCTAGTGGGCTAATATTTGAAACAAATTATCGGTGGGAATCCAGCTTTCAGGGGAGGCCTCCCCCGAGCCTCTCGGAGGGCGTGGGCCCGAACGGCGAGCTTCAAAGCACTCGGTTTCGCTCCAGTAGTAGGCCTTTATTGACTAAATTGTAACATGACGACCTATGTGATTTTGGCAGGACTTTTTAGCGCTTACGATTGAGCAAGTGGGCTAAGATTTAAAACAAACGATCGGTCGGCAGCCAGCTTTCAGGGGAGGCCTCTTCCAAGCCTCTCAGAGGTCGTGGGGCCGAACGGCGAGCGTCAAAGCACTCGGTTTCGCTCCAGTAGTAGGCCTTTATTGACTAAATTGTAACATGACGACCTATGTGATTTTGGCAGGACTTTTTTGGGCCTACTTTTCAGCTACTGGGCTAAGATTTGACACAAACGATCGGTCGGAATCCAGCTTTCAGGGGAGGCCTCCCCCGAGTCTCTGGACGGCTGTGGAGCCGAGCGGCGAGCGTTAAAGCACTCAGTTTGGGTCCAGTAGTTGGCCTTTATTGACTAAATTGTAACATGACGACCTATGTGATTTTGGCAGGACTTTTTAGTGCTTTCTTTTGAGCGAGTGGGCTAAGATTTGAAACAAACGATCGGTGGAAATCCAACTTTCAGGGGAGGCCTCCCGCGATTCTCTGGACAGCTGTGGGGCCGAACGGCGAGCGTCAAAGCACTCCGTTTCTCTCCAGTATTCAGTCTTTATTGACGAAATTGTAACATGACGACCAATGTGACTTTGGCAGGACTTTTTAGCGCTTACTTTTGACCTAGGGCGCTAAGATTTGAAATAAACGATCGGTGGGAATCCAGCTTTCAGGGGAGTCCTCCCCCGAGTCTCTGGAAGGCTGTGGGGCCGAGCGGCGAGCGTTAAAGCACTCAGTTTCGCTCGAGTACCATGACGACCTTTGTGACTTTAGCAGGACTTTTTAGCGCTTACTTTTGAGATAGTGGGCTAAGATTTGAAACAAACGATCGGTGGGAATCCAGCTTTCAGGGTAGGCCTCCCCCGAGTCTCTGGACAGCTGTGGGGCCGAACGGCGAGCGTTAAAGCACTCGGTTTCGCTCGAGTACCATGACGACCGATTTGACTTCGGCACGACTTTAGGTCGCTTAATTTCAGCCTAGCGGGCTAGGAATTCACACAGACAATCCTTGGGAATCCAGCTTTCAGGGGAGGCCTCTTCCAAGCCTCTCGGAGGTCGTGGGGCCGAACGGCGATCGTCAAAGCACTGGTTTTTGCTCCAGTAGTAGGCCTTTATTGACTAAATTGTAACATGACGACCTATGTGACTTTGGCATGACTTTTTTAGCGCCTACTTTTGAGCTAGTGGGCTAAGATTTGAAACGAACGATCGGTGGGAATCCAGCTTTCAGGGGACGCCTCCCCCGAGTCTCTGGACGGCTGTGGGGCACAGTGGCGAGCGTTAAAGCACTCAGTTTCGGTCCAGTAGTAGGCCTTTATTGACTAAATTGTAACATGACGACCTATGTGATTTTGGCAGGACATTTTAGTGCTTACTTTTGAGCTAGTGGGCTAAGATTCGAAACACATTATCGGTGGGAATCCAGCTTTCAGGGGAGGCCTCCCCCGAGTCTCTGGACAGCTGTGGGGCAGAGTGGCGAGCGTTAAAGCACTCAGTTCCGGTCCAGTAGTAGGCCTTTATTGACTAAATTGTAACATGACGACCTATGTGATTTTGGCAGGACTTTTTAGCGCCTACTTTTCAGTTACTGGGCGAAGATTTGAAACAAACGATCGGTGGGAATCCAGCTTTCAGGGGAGGCCTCTTCCAAGCCTCTCGGAGGTCGTGGGCCCGAACGGCGAGCGTCAAAGTAGTCTGTTTCGCTCCAGTAGTAGGCCTTTATTGACTAAATTGTAACATGACAACCTATGTTACTTTGGCAGGACTTTTTAGCGCTTACTTTTGACCTAGTGCGCTAAGATTTGAAACAAACGATCGGTGGGAATCCAGCTTTCAGGGGAGGCCTCCCCCGAGGCTCTGGACAGCTGTGGGGCCGAACGGCGAGCGTCAAAGCACTCGGTTTCTCTCCAGTAGTAGGCCTTTATTGACTAAATTGTAACGTGACGACCTGTGACTTTGGCAAGACTTTTTAGCGCCTACTTTTGAGCTAGTGGGCTAAGATTTGAAACAAACGATCGGTGGGAATCCAGCTTTCAGGGGAGGCCTCTTCCAAGCATCTCGGAGGTCGTGGGGCCGAACGGCGAGCGTCAAAGCACTCGGTTTCGCTCAAGTAGTAGGCCTTTATTGACTAAATTGTAACATGACAACCTATGTGACTTTGGCAGGACTTTTTAGCGCTTACTTTTGAGCAAGTGGGCTAAGATTTGAATCAAATTATCGGTGGGAATCCAGCTTTCAGGGGAGTCCTCCCCCGAGTCTCTGGATGGCTGTGGGGCCGAGCGGCGAGCATTAAAGCACTCAATTTCGCTCGAGTACCATGACGACCGATTTGACTTCGGCACGAATTTAGGTCGCTTAATTTCAGCCTAGCGGGCTAGGAATTCACACAGACAATCCTTGGCAATCCAGCTTTCAGGGGAGGCTTCTTCCAAGCCTCTCAGAGGTCGTGTGGCCGAACGGCGAGCGTCAAAGCACTCGGTTTCTCTCCAGTAGTAGGCTTTTGACTAAATTGTAACATGACGACCTATGTGACTTTGGCAGGACTTTTTAGCTTTTACTTTTGACCTAGTGCGCTAAGATTTGAAACAAACGATTGGTGGTAATCCAGCTTTCAGGGGAGTCCTCCCCCGAGTCTCTGGACGGCTTTGGGGCCGAGTGGCGAGCGTTAAAGCACTCAGTTTTGCTCGAGTACCATGACGACCGATTTGACTTCGGCACGACTTTAGGTCGCCTAATTTCTGCCTAGCGGGCTAGGAATTTACACAGACAAGCCTTGGGAATCCAGCTTTCAAGGGAGGCCTCTTCCAAGCCTCTCGGAGCTCGTGAGGCCGAACGGCGAGCGTCAAAGCACTCGGTTTCGCTCCAGTAGTAGGCTTTTATTGACTAAATTGTAACATGACGACCTATGTGACTTTGGCAGGACTTTTTAGCGCTTACTTTAGTGCTTGTGGACTAAGATTTGAAACAAACGATCGGTGGGAATCCAGCTTTCAGGGGAGGCCTCCCCCGAGTCTCTGGACGGCTGTGGGGGCGAACGGCGAGCGTCAAAGCACTCGGTTTCTCTCCAGTAGTTGGCCTTTATTGACTAAATTGTAACATGACGACCTATGTGATTTTGGCAGGACTTTTTAGCTCCTACTTTTCAGCTACTGGGCGAAGATTTGAAACAAACGATCGGTGGGAATCCAGCTTTCAGGGGAGGCCTCTTCCAAGCCTCTCGGAGCTCGTGGGGCCGAACGGCGAGCGTCAAAGCACTCGGTTTCGCTCCATTAGTAGGCCTTTATTGACTAAATTGTAACATGACGACCTATGTGACTTTGGCAGGACTTTTTAGCGCTTACTTTTGAGCTAGTGGGCTACGATTTGAAACACAATATCGGTGGGAATCCAGCTTTCAGGGGAGGCCTCCCCCGAGTCTCTGGACGGCTGTGGGGCCGAGCGGCGAGCGTTAAAGCACTCAGTTTCGCTCGAGTACCATGACGACCGATTTGACTTCGGCACGGCTTTAGGTCGCTTAATTTCAGCCTAGCGGGCTAGGAATTCACACAGACAATCCTTGGGAATCCAGCTTTCAGAGGAGGCCTCTTCCAAGCCTCTCGGAGGTCGTGGGGCCGAACGGCGAGCGTCAAAGCACTGGTTTTTGCTCCAGTAGTAGGCCTTTATTGACTAAATTGTAACATGACAACCTATGTTACTTTGGCAGGACTTTTTAGCGCTTACTTTTGACCTAGTGCGCTAAGATTTGAAACAAACGATCGGTGGGAATCCAGCTTTCAGGGGAGGCCTCCCTCGAGGCTCTGGACAGCTGTGGGGCCGAAGGGCGAGCGTCAAAGCACTCGGTTTCTCTCCAGTAGTAGGCCTTTATTGACTAAATTGTAACGTGACGACCTGTGACTTTGGCAGGACTTTTTAGCGCCTACTTTTTAGCTAGTGGGCTAAGATTTGAAACAAACGATCGGTGGGAATCCAGCTTTCAGGGGAGGCCTCTTCCAAGCATCTCGGAGGTCGTGGGGCCGAACGGCGAGCGTCAAAGCACTCGTTTTTGCTCCAGTAGTAGGCCTTTATTGACTAAATTGTAACATGACGACCTATGTGACTTTGGCATGACTTTTTAGCGCCTACTTTTGAGCAAGTGGGCTAAGATTTGAAACAAACGATCGGTGGGAATCCAGCTTTCAGGGTACGCCTCCCCCGAGTCTCTGGACCGCTGTGGGGCAGAGTGGCGAGCGTTAAAGCACTCAGTTTCGCTCGAGTACCATGACGACCGATTTGACTTTGGCACGACTTTAGGTCGCCTAATTTCTGCCTAGCGGGCTAGGAATTTACACAGACAAGCCTTGGGAATCCAGCTTTCAGGGGAGGCCTCTTCCAAGCCTCTCGGAGGTCGTGTGCCCGAACGGCGAGCGTCAAAGCACTCGGTTTCGCTCCAGTCGTCGGCCTTTATTGACTAAATTGTAACATGACAACCTATGTGACTTTGGCAGGACTTTTTAGCGCTTACTTTTGACCTAGTGCGCTAAGATTTGAAACGAACGATCGGTGGGAATCCAGCTTTCAGGGGACGCCTGCCCCGAGTCTCTGGACGGCTGTGGGGCAGAGTGGCGAGCGTTAAAGCACTCAGTTTCGGTCCAGTAGTAGGCCTTTATTGACTAAATTGTAACATGACGACCTATGTGATTTTGGCAGGACTTTTTAGTGCTTACTTTTGAGCTAGTGGGCTAAGATTTGAAACACATTATCGATGGGAATCCAGCTTTCAGGGGAGGCCTCCCCCGAGTCTCTGGACAGCTGTGGGGCAGAGTGGCGAGCGTTAAAGCACTCAGTTCCGGTCCAGTAGTAGGCCTTTATTGACTAAATTGTAACATGACGACCTATGTGATTTTGGCAGGACTTTTTAGCGCCTACTTTTCAGTTACTGGGCGAAGATTTGAAACAAACGATCGGTGGGAATCCAGCTTTCAGGGGAGGCCTCTTCCAAGCCTCTCGGAGGTCGTGGGCCCGAACGGCGAGCGTCAAAGTAGTCTGTTTCGCTCCAGTAGTAGGCCTTTATTGACTAAATTGTAACATGACACCCTATGTTACTTTGGCAGGACTTTTTAGCGCTTACTTTTGACCTAGTGCGCTAAGATTTGAAACAAACGATCGGTGGGAATCCAGCTTTCAGGGGAGTCCTCCCCCAAGTCTCTGGAAGGCTGTGGGGCCGAGCGGCGAGTGTTAAAGCACTCAGTTTCGCTCGAGTACCATGACGACCGATTTGACTTCGGCACGACTTTAGGTCGCTTAATTACAGCCTAGCGGGCTAGGAATTCACACAGACAATCCTTGGGAATCCAGCTTTCAGGGGAGGCCTCTTCCAAGCCTCTCGGAGGTCGTGGGGCCGAACGGCGAACGTCAAAGCACTGGTTTTTGCTCCAGTAGTAGGCCTTTATTGACTAAATTGTAACATGACGACCTATGTGATTTTGGCAGGACTTTTTAGCGCCTGCTTTTCAGCTACTGGGCTAAGATTTGACACAAACGATCGGTGGGAATCCAGCTTTCAGGGGAGGTCTCCCCCGAGTCTCTGGACGGCTGTGGAGCCGAGCGGCGCGCGTTAAAGCACTCAGTTTCGGTCCAGTAGTTGGCCTTTATTGACTAAATTGTAACATGACGACCTATGTGATTTTGGCAGGACTTTTTAGCGCTTACTTTTGAGCTAGTGGGCTAAGATTTGAAACAAATTATCGGTGGGAATCCAGCTTTCAGGGGAGGCCTCCCCCGAGCCTCTCGGAGGGCGTGGGCCCGAACGGCGAGCTTCAAAGCACTCGGTTTCGCTCCAGTAGTAGGCCTTTATTGACTAAATTGTAACATGACGACCTATGTGATTTTGGCAGGACTTTTTAGCGCTTACGATTGAGCTAGTGGGCTAAGATTTAAAACAAACGATCGGTCGGCAGCCAGCTTTCTGGGGAGGCCTCTTCCAAGCCTCTCAGAGGTCGTGGGGCCGAACGGCGAGCGTCAAAGCACTCGGTTTTCGCTCCAGTAGTAGGCCTTTATTGACTAAATTGTAACATGACGACCTATGTGATTTTGGCAGGACTTTTTTGGGCCTACTTTTGAGCTACTGGGCTAAGATTTAACACAAACGATCGGTGGGAATCCAGCTTTCAGGGGAGGCCTCCCCTGAGTCTCTGGACGGCTGTGGAGCCGAGCGGCGAGCGTTAAAGCACTCAGTTTCTGTCCAGTAGTTGGCCTTTATTGACTAAATTGTAACATGACGACCTATGTGATTTTGGCAGGACTTTTTAGCGCCTACTTTTCAGCGACTGGGCTAAGATTTGAAACAAACGATCGGAGGGAATTCAGCTTTCAAGGGAGGCCTCTTCCAAGCCTCTCGGAGCTCGTGGGGCCGAACGGCGAGCGTCAAAGCAGTCGGTTTCGCTCCAGAAGTAGGCCTTTATTGACTAAATTGTAACATGACGACCTATGTGACTTTGGCAGGACTTTTTAGTGCTTTCTTTTGAGCGAGTGGGCTAAGATTTGAAACAAACGATCGGTGGGAATCCAGCTTTCAGGGGAGGCCTCCCCCGAGTCTCTGGACAGCTGTGGGGCCGAACGGCGAGCGTCAAAGCATTCGGTTTCTCTCCAGTAGTAGGCCTTTATTGACTAAATTGTAATATTACGACCTATGTGATTTTGGCAAGACTTTTTAGCGCCTACTTTTGAGCTAGTGGGCTAAGATTTGAAACAAACGATCGGTGGGAATCCAGCTTTCAGGGGAGGCCTCCCCCGAGTCTCTGGACAGCTGTGGGCCCGAACGGCGAGCGTCAAAGCATTCGGTTTCTCTCCAGTAGTAGGCCTTTATTGACTAAATTGTAACAAGACATGACAACCTATGTTGTCACGTTTGTTTCAAATCTTAGCCCATATATTTTAGCGCTTACTTTTGAGCTAGTGCGCTAAGATTTGACACAAACGATCGGTGGGAATCCAGCTTTCAGGGGAGGCCTCCCCCGAGTCTCTGGACGGCTGTGGAGCCGAGCGGCGAGCGTTAAAGCACTCAGTTTCGGTCCAGTAGTTGGCCTTTATTGACTAAATTGTAACATGACGACCTATGTGACTTTGGCAGGACTTTTTTGGGCCTACTTTTCAGCTACTGGGCTAAGATTTGACACAAACGATCGGTGGGAATCCAGCTTTCAGGGGAGGCCTCCCCCGAGTCTCTGGACGGCTGTGGAGCCGAGCGGCGAGCGTTAAAGCACTCAGTTTCGGTCCAGTAGTTGGCCTTTATTGACTAAATTGTAACATGACGACCTATGTGATTTTGGCAGGACTTTTTAGCGCCTACTTTTCAGCGACTGGGCTAAGATTTGAAACAAACGATCGGTGGGAATCCAGCTTTCAAGGGAGGCCTCTTCCAAGCCTCTCGGAGCTCGTGGGGCCGAACGGCGAGCGTCAAAGCAGTCGGTTTCGCTCCAGAAGTAGGCCTTTATTGACTAAATTGTAACATGACGACCTATGTGACTTTGGCAGGACTTTTTAGTGCTTTCTTTTGAGCGAGTGGGCTAAGATTTGAAACAAACGATCGGTGGAAATCCAACTTTCAGGGGAGGCCTCCCGCGATTCTCTGGACAGCTGTGGGGCCGAACGGCGAGCGTCAAAGCACTCCGTTTCTCTCCAGTATTCGGTCTTTATTGACGAAATTGTAACATGACGACCAATGTGACTTTGGCAGGACTTTTTAGCTCTTACTTTCTACCTAGTGCGCTAAGATTTGGAAAAAACGATCGGTGGGAATCCAGCTTTCACGGGAGTCCTCCCCCGAGTCTCTGGAAGGCTGTGGGGCCGAGCGGCGAGCGTTAAAGCACTCAGTTTCGCTCGAGTACCGTGACGACCTATGTGACTTTGGCAGGACTTTTTAGCGCTTACTTTTGAGCTAGTGGGCTAAGATTTGAAACAAACGATCGGTGGGAATCCAGTTTTCAGGGTAGGCCTCCCCCGAGTCTCTGGACAGCTGTGGGGCCGAACGGCGAGCGTCAAGGCATTCGGTTTCTCTCCAGTAGTAGGCCTTTATTGACTAAATTGTAACATGACAACCTATGTGATTTTGGCAGGACTTTTTAGCGCTTACTTTTGACCTAGTGCGCTAAGATTTGAAACAAACGATCGGTGGGAATCCAGCTTTCAGGGGAGTCCTCCCCCGAGTCTCTGGAAGGCTGTGGGGCCGAGCGGCGAGTGTTAAAGCACTCAGTTTCGCTCGAGTACCATGACGACCGATGTGACTTCGGCACGACTTTAGGTCGCTTAATTTCTGCCTAGTGGGCTAGGAATTTACACAGACAAGCCTTGGGTATCCAGCTTTAAAGGGAGGTCTCTTCCAAGCCTCTCGGAGCTCGTGAGGCCGAACGGCGAGCGTCAAAGCACTCGGTTTCGCTCCAGTAGTAGGCCTTTATTGACTAAATTGTAAAATGACGACCTATGTGATTTTGGCAGGACTTTTTAGCGCCTACTTTTGAGCTAGTGGGCTAAGATTTGAAACAAACGATCGGTGGGAATCCAGCTTTCAGGGGAGGCCTCTTCCGAGCCTCTCTGAGGTCATGGGGCCGAACGGCGAGCGTCAAAGCACTCGGTTTCTCTCCAGTAGTAGGCCTTTATTGACTAAATTGTAACATGACAACCTATGTGATTTTGGCAGGACTTTTTAGCGCTTACTTTTGAGCTAGTAGGCTAAGATTTGAAACACATTATCGGTGGGAATCCAGCTTTCAGGGGAGTCCTCCCCCGAGTCTCTGGACGGCTGTGGGGCCGAACGGCGAGCGTTAAAGCACTCAGTTTCGCTCGAGTACCATGACGACCGATTTGACTTCGGCACGACTTTAGGTCGCTTAATTTCAGCCTAGCGGGCTAGGAATTCACACAGACAATCCTTGGGAATCCAGCTTTCAGGGGAGGCCTCTTTCAAGCCTCTCAGAGGTCGTGGGGCTGAACGGCGAGCGTCAAAGCACTCGGTTTCGCTCCATTAGTAGGCCTTTATTGACTAAATTGTAACATGACGACCTATGTGACTTTGGCAGGACTTTTTAGCGCTTACTTTTGAGCTAGTGGGCTACGATTTGAAACACAATATCGGTGGGAATCCAGCTTTCAGGGGAGGCCTCCCCCGAGTCTCTGGACGGCTGTGGGGCCGAGCGGCGAGCGTTAAAGCACTCAGTTTCGCTCGAGTACCATGACGACCGATTTGACTTCGGCACGGCTTTAGGTCGCTTAATTTCAGCCTAGCGGGCTAGGAATTCACACAGACAATCCTTGGGAATCCAGCTTTCAGAGGAGGCCTCTTCCAAGCCTCTCGGAGGTCGTGGGGCCGAACGGCGAGCGTCAAAGCACTGGTTTTTGCTCCAGTAGTAGGCCTTTATTGACTAAATTGTAACATGACAACCTATGTTACTTTGGCAGGACTTTTTAGCGCTTACTTTTGACCTAGTGCGCTAAGATTTGAAACAAACGATCGGTGGGAATCCAGCTTTCAGGGGAGGCCTCCCTCGAGGCTCTGGACAGCTGTGGGGCCGAAGGGCGAGCGTCAAAGCACTCGGTTTCTCTCCAGTAGTAGGCCTTTATTGACTAAATTGTAACGTGACGACCTGTGACTTTGGCAGGACTTTTTAGCGCCTACTTTTTAGCTAGTGGGCTAAGATTTGAAACAAACGATCGGTGGGAATCCAGCTTTCAGGGGAGGCCTCTTCCAAGCATCTCGGAGGTCGTGGGGCCGAACGGCGAGCGTCAAAGCACTCGTTTTTGCTCCAGTAGTAGGCCTTTATTGACTAAATTGTAACATGACGACCTATGTGACTTTGGCATGACTTTTTAGCGCCTACTTTTGAGCAAGTGGGCTAAGATTTGAAACAAACGATCGGTGGGAATCCAGCTTTCAGGGTACGCCTCCCCCGAGTCTCTGGACGGCTGTGGGGCAGAGTGGCGAGCGTTAAAGCACTCAGTTTCGCTCGAGTACCATGACGACCGATTTGACTTTGGCACGACTTTAGGTCGCCTAATTTCTGCCTAGCGGGCTAGGAATTTACACAGACAAGCCTTGGGAATCCAGCTTTCAGGGGAGGCCTCTTCCAAGCCTCTCGGAGGTCGTGTGCCCGAACGGCGAGCGTCAAAGCACTCGGTTTCGCTCCAGTCGTCGGCCTTTATTGACTAAATTGTAACATGACAACCTATGTGACTTTGGCAGGACTTTTTAGCGCTTACTTTTGACCTAGTGCGCTAAGATTTGAAACGAACGATCGGTGGGAATCCAGCTTTCAGGGGACGCCTGCCCCGAGTCTCTGGACGGCTGTGGGGCAGAGTGGCGAGCGTTAAAGCACTCAGTTTCGGTCCAGTAGTAGGCCTTTATTGACTAAATTGTAACATGACGACCTATGTGATTTTGGCAGGACTTTTTAGTGCTTACTTTTGAGCTAGTGGGCTAAGATTTGAAACACATTATCGATGGGAATCCAGCTTTCAGGGGAGGCCTCCCCCGAGTCTCTGGACAGCTGTGGGGCAGAGTGGCGAGCGTTAAAGCACTCAGTTCCGGTCCAGTAGTAGGCCTTTATTGACTAAATTGTAACATGACGACCTATGTGATTTTGGCAGGACTTTTTAGCGCCTACTTTTCAGTTACTGGGCGAAGATTTGAAACAAACGATCGGTGGGAATCCAGCTTTCAGGGGAGGCCTCTTCCAAGCCTCTCGGAGGTCGTGGGCCCGAACGGCGAGCGTCAAAGTAGTCTGTTTCGCTCCAGTAGTAGGCCTTTATTGACTAAATTGTAACATGACACCCTATGTTACTTTGGCAGGACTTTTTAGCGCTTACTTTTGAGCTAGTGTGCTACGATTTGAAACACAATATTGGTGGGAATCCAGCTTTCAGGGGAGGCCTCCCCCGAGTCTCTGGACGGCTGTGGGGCCGAGCGGCGAGCGTTAAAGCACTCAATTTCGCTCGAGTACCATGACGACCGATTTGACTTCGGCACGACTTTAGGTCGCTTAATTACAGCCTAGCGGGCTAGGAATTCACACAGACAATCCTTGGGAATCCAGCTTTCAGGGGAGGCCTCTTCCAAGCCTCTCGGAGGTCGTGGGGCCGAACGGCGAACGTCAAAGCACTGGTTTTTGCTCCAGTAGTAGGCCTTTATTGACTAAATTGTAACATGACGACCTATGTGATTTTGGCAGGACTTTTTAGCGCCTGCTTTTCAGCTACTGGGCTAAGATTTGACACAAACGATCGGTGGGAATCCAGCTTTCAGGGGAGGTCTCCCCCGAGTCTCTAGATGGCTGTGGAGCCGAGCGGCGAGCGTTAAAGCACTCAGTTTCGCTCCAGTAGTAGGCCTTTATTGACTAAATTGTAACATGACGACCTATGTGATTTTGGCAGGACTTTTTAGCGCTTACGATTGAGCTAGTGGGCTAAGATTTAAAACAAACGATCGGTCGGCAGCCAGCTTTCAGGGGAGGCCTCTTCCAAGCCTCTCAGAGGTCGTGGGGCCGAACGGCGAGCGTCAAAGCACTCGGTTTCGCTCCAGTAGTAGGCCTTTATTGACTAAATTGTAACATGACGACCTATGTGATTTTGGCAGGACTTTTTTGGGCCTACTTTTGAGCTACTGGGCTAAGATTTAACACAAACGATCGGTGGGAATCCAGCTTTCAGGGGAGGCCTCCCCCGAGTCTCTGGACGGCTGTGGAGGCGAGCGGCGAGCGTTAAAGCACTCAGTTTCGGTCCAGTAGTTGGCCTTTATTGACTAAATTGTAACATGACGACCTATGTGATTTTGGCAGGACTTTTTAGCGCCTACTTTTCAGCGACTGGGCTAAGATTTGAAACAAACGATCGGTGGGAATCCAGCTTTCAAGGGAGGCCTCTTCCAAGCCTCTCGGAGCTCGTGGGGCCGAACGGCGAGCGTCAAAGCAGTCGGTTTCGCTCCAGAAGTAGGCCTTTATTGACTAAATTGTAACATGACGACCTATGTGACTTTGGCAGGACTTTTTAGTGCTTTCTTTTGAGCGAGTGGGCTA
Organism: Phycodurus eques; assembly: GCF_024500275.1. NCBI lineage: Eukaryota > Metazoa > Chordata > Actinopteri > Syngnathiformes > Syngnathidae > Phycodurus > Phycodurus eques. The sequence goes on along the minus strand of NW_026904163.1, from coordinate 37,573 downwards.
AGATTTGAAACAAACGATCGGTGGGAATCCAGCTTTCAGGGGAGGCCTCCCCCGAGTCTCTGGACAGCTGTGGGGCCGAACGGCGAGCGTCAAAGCATTCGGTTTCTCTCCAGTAGTAGGCCTTTATTGACTAAATTGTAATATTACGACCTATGTGATTTTGGCAAGACTTTTTAGCGCCTACTTTTGAGCTAGTGGGCTAAGATTTGAAACAAACGATCGGTGGGAATCCAGCTTTCAGGGGAGGCCTCCCCCGAGTCTCTGGAAAGCTGTGGGGCCGAACGGCGAGAGTCAAAGCATTCGGTTTCTCTCCAGTAGTAGGCCTTTATTGACTAAATTGTAACATGACGACCTATGTGACTTTGGCAGGACTTTTTTGGGCCTACTTTTCAGCTACTGGGCTAAGATTTGACACAAACGATCGGTGGGAATCCAGCTTTCAGGGGAGGCCTCCCCCGAGTCTCTGGACGGCTGTGGAGCCGAGCGGCGAGCGTTAAAGCACTCAGTTTCGGTCCAGTAGTTGGCCTTTATTGACTAAATTGTAACATGACGACCTATGTGACTTTGGCAGGACTTTTTTGGGCCTACTTTTCAGCTACTGGGCTAAGATTTGACACAAACGATCGGTGGGAATCCAGCTTTCAGGGGAGGCCTCCCCCGAGTCTCTGGACGGCTGTGGAGCCGAGCGGCGAGCGTTAAAGCACTCAGTTTCGGTCCAGTAGTTGGCCTTTATTGACTAAATTGTAACATGACGACCTATGTGATTTTGGCAGGACTTTTTAGCGCCTACTTTTCAGCGACTGGGCTAAGATTTGAAACAAACGATCGGTGGGAATCCAGCTTTCAAGGGAGGCCTCTTCCAAGCCTCTCGGAGCTCGTGGGGCCGAACGGCGAGCGTCAAAGCAGTCGGTTTCGCTCCAGAAGTAGGCCTTTATTGACTAAATTGTAACATGACGACCTATGTGACTTTGGCAGGACTTTTTAGTGCTTTCTTTTGAGCGAGTGGGCTAAGATTTGAAACAAACGATCGGTGGAAATCCAACTTTCAGGGGAGGCCTCCCGCGATTCTCTGGACAGCTGTGGGGCCGAACGGCGAGCGTCAAAGCACTCCGTTTCTCTCCAGTATTCGGTCTTTATTGACGAAATTGTAACATGACGACCAATGTGACTTTGGCAGGACTTTTTAGCGCTTACTTTTGACCTAGTGCGCTAAGATTTGGAAAAAACGATCGGTGGGAATCCAGCTTTCACGGGAGTCCTCCCCCGAGTCTCTGGAAGGCTGTGGGGCCGAGCGGCGAGCGTTAAAGCACTCAGTTTCGCTCGAGTACCGTGACGACCTATGTGACTTTGGCAGGACTTTTTAGCGCTTACTTTTGAGCTAGTGGGCTAAGATTTGAAACAAACGATCGGTGGGAATCCAGTTTTCAGGGTAGGCCTCCCCCGAGTCTCTGGACAGCTGTGGGGCCGAACGGCGAGCGTCAAGGCATTCGGTTTCTCTCCAGTAGTAGGCCTTTATTGACTAAATTGTAACATGACAACCTATGTGATTTTGGCAGGACTTTTTAGCGCTTACTTTTGACCTAGTGCGCTAAGATTTGAAACAAACGATCGGTGGGAATCCAGCTTTCAGGGGAGTCCTCCCCCGAGTCTCTGGAAGGCTGTGGGGCCGAGCGGCGAGTGTTAAAGCACTCAGTTTCGCTCGAGTACCATGACGACCGATTTGACTTCGGCACGACTTTAGGTCGCTTAATTTCTGCCTAGTGGGCTAGGAATTTACACAGACAAGCCTTGGGTATCCAGCTTTAAAGGGAGGTCTCTTCCAAGCCTCTCGGAGCTCGTGAGGCCGAACGGCGAGCGTCAAAGCACTCGGTTTCGCTCCAGTAGTAGGCCTTTATTGACTAAATTGTAAAATGACGACCTATGTGATTTTGGCAGGACTTTTTAGCGCCTACTTTTGAGCTAGTGGGCTAAGATTTGAAACAAACGATCGGTGGGAATCCAGCTTTCAGGGGAGGCCTCTTCCGAGCCTCTCTGAGGTCGTGGGGCCGAACGGCGAGCGTCAAAGCACTCGGTTTCGCTCCAGTAGTAGGCCTTTATTGACTAAATTGTAACATGACAACCTATGTGATTTTGGCAGGACTTTTTAGCGCCTACTTTTGAGCTAGTGGGCTAAGATTTGAAACAAACGATCGGTGGGAATCCAGCTTTCAGGGTACGCCTCCCCCGAGTCTCTGGACGGCTGTGGGGCAGAGTGGCGAGCGTTAAAGCACTCAGTTTCGCTCGAGTACCATGACGACCGATTTGACTTTGGCACGACTTTAGGTCGCCTAATTTCTGCCTAGCGGGCTAGGAATTTACACAGACAAGCCTTGGGAATCCAGCTTTCAGGGGAGGCCTCTTCCAAGCCTCTCGGAGGTCGTGTGCCCGAACGGCGAGCGTCAAAGCACTCGGTTTCGCTCCAGTCGTCGGCCTTTATTGACTAAATTGTAACATGACAACCTATGTGACTTTGGCAGGACTTTTTAGCGCTTACTTTTGACCTAGTGCGCTAAGATTTGAAACGAACGATCGGTGGGAATCCAGCTTTCAGGGGACGCCTGCCCCGAGTCTCTGGACGGTTGTGGGGCAGAGTGGCGAGCGTTAAAGCACTCAGTTTCGGTCCAGTAGTAGGCCTTTATTGACTAAATTGTAACATGACGACCTATGTGATTTTGGCAGGACTTTTTAGCGCCTGCTTTTCAGCTACTGGGCTAAGATTTGACACAAACGATCGGTGGGAATCCAGCTTTCAGGGGAGGTCTCCCCCGAGTCTCTGGACGGCTGTGGAGCCGAGCGGCGAGCGTTAAAGCACTCAGTTTCGGTCCAGTAGTTGGCCTTTATTGACTAAATTGTAACATGACACCCTATGTTACTTTGGCAGGACTTTTTAGCGCTTACTTTTGAGCTAGTGGGCTACGATTTGAAACACAATATTGGTGGGAATCCAGCTTTCAGGGGAGGCCTCCCCCGAGTCTCTGGACGGCTGTGGGGCCGAGCGGCGAGCGTTAAAGCACTCAATTTCGCTCGAGTACCATGACGACCGATTTGACTTCGGCACGACTTTAGGTCGCTTAATTACAGCCTAGCGGGCTAGGAATTCACACAGACAATCCTTGGGAATCCAGCTTTCAGGGGAGGCCTCTTCCAAGCCTCTCGGAGGTCGTGGGGCCGAACGGCGAACGTCAAAGCACTGGTTTTTGCTCCAGTAGTAGGCCTTTATTGACTAAATTGTAACATGACGACCTATGTGATTTTGGCAGGACTTTTTAGCGCCTGCTTTTCAGCTACTGGGCTAAGATTTGACACAAACGATCGGTGGGAATCCAGCTTTCAGGGGAGGTCTCCCCCGAGTCTCTGGACGGCTGTGGAGCCGAGCGGCGAGCGTTAAAGCACTCAGTTTCGGTCCAGTAGTTGGCCTTTATTGACTAAATTGTAACATGACGACCTATGTGATTTTGGCAGGACTTTTTAGCGCTTACTTTTGAGCTAGTGGGCTAAGATTTGAAACAAATTATCGGTGGGAATCCAGCTTTCAGGGGAGGCCTCCCCCGAGCCTCTCGGAGGGCGTGGGCCCGAACGGCGAGCTTCAAAGCACTCGGTTTCGCTCCAGTAGTAGGCCTTTATTGACTAAATTGTAACATGACGACCTATGTGATTTTGGCAGGACTTTTTAGCGCTTACGATTGAGCTAGTGGGCTAAGATTTAAAACAAACGATCGGTCGGCAGCCAGCTTTCAGGGGAGGCCTCTTCCAAGCCTCTCAGAGGTCGTGGGGCCGAACGGCGAGCGTCAAAGCACTCTGTTTCGCTCCAGTAGTAGGCCTTTATTGACTAAATTGTAACATGACGACCTATGTGATTTTGGCAGGACTTTTTTGGGCCTACTTTTGAGCTACTGGGCTAAGATTTAACACAAACGATCGGTGGGAATCCAGCTTTCAGGGGAGGCCTCCCCCGAGTCTCTGGACGGCTGTGGAGCCGAGCGGCGAGCGTTAAAGCACTCAGTTTCGGTCCAGTAGTTGGCCTTTATTGACTAAATTGTAACATGACGACCTATGTGATTTTGGCAGGACTTTTTAGCGCCTACTTTTCAGCGACTGGGCTAAGATTTGAAACAAACGATCGGTGGGAATCCAGCTTTCAAGGGAGGCCTCTTCCAAGCCTCTCGGAGCTCGTGGGGCCGAACGGCGAGCGTCAAAGCAGTCGGTTTCGCTCCAGAAGTAGGCCTTTATTGACTAAATTGTAACATGACGACCTATGTGACTTTGGCAGGACTTTTTAGTGCTTTCTTTTGAGCGAGTGGGCTAAGATTTGAAACAAACGATCGGTGGAAATCCAACTTTCAGGGGAGGCCTCCCGCGATTCTCTGGACAGCTGTGGGGCCGAACGGCGAGCGTCAAAGCACTCCGTTTCTCTCCAGTATTCGGTCTTTATTGACGAAATTGTAACATGACGACCAATGTGACTTTGGCAGGACTTTTTAGCGCTTACTTTTGACCTAGTGCGCTAAGATTTGGAAAAAACGATCGGTGGGAATCCAGCTTTCACGGGAGTCCTCCCCCGAGTCTCTGGAAGGCTGTGGGGCCGAGCGGCGAGCGTTAAAGCACTCAGTTTCGCTCGAGTACCGTGACGACCTATGTTACACAGACAATCCTTGGGAATCCAGCTTTCAGGGGAGGCCTCTTCCAAGCCTCTCGGAGGTCGTGGGGCCGAACGGCGAACGTCAAAGCACTGGTTTTTGCTCCAGTAGTAGGCCTTTATTGACTAAATTGTAACATGACGACCTATGTGATTTTGGCAGGACTTTTTAGCGCCTGCTTTTCAGCTACTGGGCTAAGATTTGACACAAACGATCGGTGGGAATCCAGCTTTCAGGGGAGGTCTCCCCCGAGTCTCTGGACGGCTGTGGAGCCGAGCGGCGAGCGTTAAAGCACTCAGTTTCGGTCCAGTAGTTGGCCTTTATTGACTAAATTGTAACATGACGACCTATGTGATTTTGGCAGGACTTTTTAGCGCTTACTTTTGAGCTAGTGGGCTAAGATTTGAAACAAATTATCGGTGGGAATCCAGCTTTCAGGGGAGGCCTCCCCCGAGCCTCTCGGAGGGCGTGGGCCCGAACGGCGAGCTTCAAAGCACTCGGTTTCGCTCCAGTAGTAGGCCTTTATTGACTAAATTGTAACATGACGACCTATGTGATTTTGGCAGGACTTTTTAGCGCTTACGATTGAGCTAGTGGGCTAAGATTTAAAACAAACGATCGGTCGGCAGCCAGCTTTCAGGGGAGGCCTCTTCCAAGCCTCTCAGAGGTCGTGGGGCCGAACGGCAAGCGTCAAAGCACTCGGTTTCGCTCCAGTAGTAGGCCTTTATTGACTAAATTGTAACATGACGACCTATGTGATTTTGGCAGGACTTTTTTGGGCCTACTTTTGAGCTACTGGGCTAAGATTTAACACAAACGATCGGTGGGAATCCAGCTTTCAGGGGAGGCCTCCCCCGAGACGCTGGACGGCTGTGGAGCCGAGCGGCGAGCGTTAAAGCACTCAGTTTCGGTCCAGTAGTTGGCCTTTATTGACTAAATTGTAACATGACGACCTATGTGATTTTGGCAGGACTTTTTAGCGCCTACTTTTCAGCGACTGGGCTAAGATTTGAAACAAACGATCGGTGGGAATCCAGCTTTCAAGGGAGGCCTCTTCCAAGCCTCTCGGAGCACGTGGGGCCGAACGGCGAGCGTCAAAGCAGTCGGTTTCGCTCCAGAAGTAGGCCTTTATTGACTAAATTGTAACATGACGACCTATGTGACTTTGGCAGGACTTTTTAGTGCTTTCTTTTGAGCGAGTGGGCTAAGATTTGAAACAAACGATCGGTGGGAATCCAGCTTTCAGGGGAGGCCCCCCCCCGAGTCTCTGGACAGCTGTGGGGCCGAACGGCGAGCGTCAAAGCATTCGGTTTCTCTCCAGTAGTAGGCCTTTATTGACTAAATTGTAAAATGACGACCTATGTGATTTTGGCAAGACTTTTTAGCGCCTACTTTTGAGCTAGTGGGCTAAGATTTGAAACAAACGATCGGTGGGAATCCAGCTTTCAGGGGAGGCCTCCCCCGAGTCTCTGGACAGCTGTGGGGCCGAACGGCGAGCGTCAAAGCATTCGGTTTCTCTCCAGTTGTAGGCCTTTATTGACTAAATTGTAACAAGACATGACAACCTATGTTGTCACGTTTGTTTCAAATCTTAGCCCATATATTTTAGCGCTTACTTTTGAGCTAGTGCGCTAAGATTTGACACAAACGATCGGTGGGAATCCAGCTTTCAGGGGAGGCCTCCCCCGAGTCTCTGGACGGCTGTGGAGCCGAGCGGCGAGCGTTAAAGCACTCAGTTTCGGTCCAGTAGTTGGCCTTTATTGACTAAATTGTAACATGACGACCTATGTGACTTTGGCAGGACTTTTTTGGGCCTACTTTTCAGCTACTGGGCTAAGATTTGACACAAACGATCGGTGGGAATCCAGCTTTCAGGGGAGGCCTCCCCCGAGTCTCTGGACGGCTGTGGAGCCGAGCGGCGAGCGTTAAAGCACTCAGTTTCGGTCCAGTAGTTGGCCTTTATTGACTAAATTGTAACATGACGACCTATGTGATTTTGGCAGGACTTTTTAGCGCCTACTTTTCAGCGACTGGGCTAAGATTTGAAACAAACGATCGGTGGGAATCCAGCTTTCAAGGGAGGCCTCTTCCAAGCCTCTCGGAGCTCGTGGGGCCGAACGGCGAGCGTCAAAGCAGTCGGTTTCGGTCCAGTAGTAGGCCTTTATTGACTAAATTGTAACATGACGACCTATGTGACTTTGGCAGGACTTTTTAGTGCTTTCTTTTGAGCGAGTGGGCTAAGATTTGAAACAAACGATCGGTGGAAATCCAACTTTCAGGGGAGGCCTCCCGCGATTCTCTGGACAGCTGTGGGGCCGAACGGCGAGCGTCAAAGCACTCCGTTTCTCTCCAGTATTCGGTCTTTATTGACGAAATTGTAACATGACGACCAATGTGACTTTGGCAGGACTTTTTAGCGCTTACTTTTGACCTAGTGCGCTAAGATTTGGAAAAAACGATCGGTGGGAATCCAGCTTTCACGGGAGTCCTCCCCCGAGTCTCTGGAAGGCTGTGGGGCCGAGCGGCGAGCGTTAAAGCACTCAGTTTTGCTCGAGTACCGTGACGACCTATGTGACTTTGGCAGGACTTTTTAGCGCTTACTTTTGAGCTAGTGGGCTAAGATTTGAAACAAACGATCGGTGGGAATCCAGTTTTCAGGGTAGGCCTCCCCCGAGTCTCTGGACAGCTGTGGGGCCGAACGGCGAGCGTCAAGGCATTCGGTTTCTCTCCAGTAGTAGGCCTTTATTGACTAAATTGTAACATGACAACCTATGTGATTTTGGCAGGACTTTTTAGCGCTTAATTTTGACCTAGTGCGCTAAGATTTGAAACAAACGATCGGTGGAAATCCAGCTTTCAGGGGAGTCCTCCCCCGAGTCTCTGGAAGGCTGTGGGGCCGAGCGGCGAGTGTTAAAGCACTCAGTTTCGCTCGAGTACCATGACGACCGATTTGACTTCGGCACGACTTTAGGTCGCTTAATTTCTGCCTAGTGGGCTAGGAATTTACACAGACAAGCCTTGGGTATCCAGCTTTAAAGGGAGGTCTCTTCCAAGCCTCTCGGAGCTCGTGAGGCCGAACGGCGAGCGTCAAAGCACTCGGTTTCGCTCCAGTAGTAGGCCTTTATTGACTAAATTGTAAAATGACGACCTATGTGATTTTGGCAGGACTTTTTAGCGCCTACTTTTGAGCTAGTGGGCTAAGATTTGAAACAAACGATCGGTGGGAATCCAGCTTTCAGGGGAGGCCTCTTCCGAGCCTCTCTGAGGTCGTGGGGCCGAACGGCGAGCGTCAAAGCACTCGGTTTCGCTCCAGTAGTAGGCCTTTATTGACTAAATTGTAACAAGACATGACAACCTATGTTGTCACGTTTGTTTCAAATCTTAGCCCATATATTTTAGCGCTTACTTTTGAGCTAGTGCGCTAAGATTTGAAACAAACGATCGGTGGGAATCCAGCTTTCAGGGGAGGCCTCCCCCGAGTCTCTGGACAGCTGTGGGGCCGAACGGCGAGCGTCAAAGCACTCGGTTTCTCTCCAGTAGTTGGCCTTTATTGACTAAATTGTAACATGACGACCTATGTGACTTTGGCAGGGATTTTTTGCGCCTACTTTTAAGCTACTGGGCTAAGATTTTAAACAAACGATCGGTGGGAATCCAGCTTTCAGGGGAGGCCTCCCCCGAGTCTCTGGACGGCTGTGGGGCCGAGCGGGGAGCGTTACAGCACTCAGTTTCGGTCCAGTAGGAGGCCTTTTTGGACTAAATTGTAACATGACGACCTATGTGATTTTGGCAGGACTTTTTAGCGCCTACTTTTCAGCTACTGGGCTAAGATTTGAAACAAACGATCGGTGGGAATCCAGCTTTCAGGGGAGGCCTCTTCCGAGCCTCTCTGAGGTCGTGGGGCCGAACGGCGAGCGTCAAAGCACTCGGTTTCGCTCCAGTAGTAGGCCTTTATTGACTAAATTGTAACAAGACATGACAACGTATTTTGTCACGTTTGTTTCAAATCTTAGCCCATATATTTTAGCGCTTACGTTTGAGCTAGTGCGCTAAGATTTGAAACAAACGATCGGTGGGAATCCAGCTTTCAGGGGAGGCCTCCCCCGAGTCTCTGGACAGCTGTGGGGGCGAACGGCGAGCGTCAAAGCACTCGGTTTCTCTCCAGTAGTTGGCCTTTATTGAGTAAATTGTAACATGACGACCTATGTGATTTTGGCAGGACTTTTTAGCGCCTACTTTTCAGCTACTGGGCTAAGATTTGAAACAAACGATCGATCATAAATCCTGACTTTATAGTTGTATCTTGGAATGATATGTTTAAGTAACCAATTAGATTCAAGATGCACCTGAATTAGGTGAAAAAGAAAGTTTCACCTAAATTAATGTTTAAAAGCAAATATTTCTGAATGGTTAAAGGCAAAAATATTGTACCTAAAAGGGAAATACAACCGAACTATACTTATGTACTGTACTGGATGAAGAAAAAGAAAAGTTGAAGCCCATGTAACATTTATGCACAATGTGAACAATGAATTCAGTGATCTGTTTGGGTACCACTAGAGGGAGCCAGCATACCACAAGTGGTACTCATACCACACTATGAGAGTCAGTGTTTCAAGGCAGAGTTGTGTGCAGAAATGCTGCACTCACATTTTTTTTAAGGGTATAAATATGATGCGTTCAAGAACACAATTAGTTGTCTTGCATCTGAACTAAGAAATTATTTCTTTGACTCCAATCAAGTATTAACTAAGATTTTGCAATTTTTTTTTTGCACAATGTGCAATTAAAAGACATAACTCCCACATGCAGTGTATTCATTTGCATGTATTTACATGATACATTGTGACTCTGAACCTACATAAATGTATGACTGCCTCATGTTATTACAAATACACAAAAAATTGATAGATAGCTACTTTTGAATTCAGAAGTGACGTAAAAGTTTGTTTGTTTTTCAAACTTTCGGCCTTTATTGACTAAATTGTAACATGACGACCTATGTGATTTTGGCAGGACTTTTTAGCGCCTACTTTTCAGCTACTGGGATAAGATTTGAAACAAACGATCGGTGGGAATCCAGCTTTCAGGGGAGGCCTCTTCCAAGCCTCTCGGAGGTCGTGGGGCCGAACGGCGAGCGTCAAAGCACTCGATTTCGCTCCAGTAGTCGGCCTTTATTGACTAAATTGTAACATGACGACCTATGTGACTTTGGCAGGACTTTTTAGTGCTTTCTTTTGAGCGAGTGGGCTAAGATTTGAAACAAACGATCGGTGGGAATCCAGCTTTCAGGGGAGGCACCCCCCCGAGTCTCTGGACAGCTGTGGGGCCGAACGGCGAGCGTCAAAGCATTCGGTTTCTCTCCAGTAGTAGGCCTTTATTGACTAAATTGTAAAATGACGACCTATGTGATTTTGGCAAGACTTTTTAGCGCCTACTTTTGAGCTAGTGGGCTAAGATTTGAAACAAACGATCGGTGGGAATCCAGCTTTCAGGGGAGGCCTCCCCCGAGTCTCTGGACGGCTGTGGAGCCGAGCGGCGAGCGTTAAAGCACTCAGTTTCGGTCCAGTAGTTGGCCTTTATTGACTAAATTGTAACATGACGACCTATGTGATTTTGGCAGGACTTTTTAGCGCCTACTTTTCAGCGACTGGGCTAAGATTTGAAACAAACGATCGGTGGGAATCCAGCTTTCAAGGGAGGCCTCTTCCAAGCCTCTCGGAGCACGTGGGGCCGAACGGCGAGTGTCAAAGCAGTCGGTTTCGCTCCAGAAGTAGGCCTTTATTGACTAAATTGTAACATGACGACCTATGTGACTTTGGCAGGACTTTTTAGTGCTTTCTTTTGAGCGAGTGGGCTAAGATTTGAAACAAACGATCGGTGGGAATCCAGCTTTCAGGGGAGGCCCCCCCCCGAGTCTCTGGACAGCTGTGGGGCCGAACGGCGAGCGTCAAAGCATTCGGTTTCTCTCCAGTAGTAGGCCTTTATTGACTAAATTGTAAAATGACGACCTATGTGATTTTGGCAAGACTTTTTAGCGCCTACTTTTGAGCTAGTGGGCTAAGATTTGAAACAAACGATCGGTGGGAATCCAGCTTTCAGGGGAGGCCTCCCCCGAGTCTCTGGACAGCTGTGGGGCCGAACGGCGAGCGTCAAAGCATTCGGTTTCTCTCCAGTTGTAGGCCTTTATTGACTAAATTGTAACAAGACATGACAACCTATGTTGTCACGTTTGTTTCAAATCTTAGCCCATATATTTTAGCGCTTACTTTTGAGCTAGTGCGCTAAGATTTGACACAAACGATCGGTGGGAATCCAGCTTTCAGGGGAGGCCTCCCCCGAGTCTCTGGACGGCTGTGGAGCCGAGCGGCGAGCGTTAAAGCACTCAGTTTCGGTCCAGTAGTTGGCCTTTATTGACTAAATTGTAACATGACGACCTATGTGACTTTGGCAGGACTTTTTTGGGCCTACTTTTCAGCTACTGGGCTAAGATTTGACACAAACGATCGGTGGGAATCCAGCTTTCAGGGGAGGCCTCCCCCGAGTCTCTGGACGGCTGTGGAGCCGAGCGGCGAGCGTTAAAGCACTCAGTTTCGGTCCAGTAGTTGGCCTTTATTGACTAAATTGTAACATGACGACCTATGTGATTTTGGCAGGACTTTTTAGCGCCTACTTTTCAGCGACTGGGCTAAGATTTGAAACAAACGATCGGTGGGAATCCAGCTTTCAAGGGAGGCCTCTTCCAAGCCTCTCGGAGCTCGTGGGGCCGAACGGCGAGCGTCAAAGCAGTCGGTTTCGCTCCAGAAGTAGGCCTTTATTGACTAAATTGTAACATGACGACCTATGTGACTTTGGCAGGACTTTTTAGTGCTTTCTTTTGAGCGAGTGGGCTAAGATTTGAAACAAACGATCGGTGGAAATCCAACTTTCAGGGGAGGCCTCCCGCGATTCTCTGGACAGCTGTGGGGCCGAACGGCGAGCGTCAAAGCACTCCGTTTCTCTCCAGTAGTCGGTCTTTATTGACGAAATTGTAACATGACGACCTATGTGACTTTGGCAGGACTTTTTAGCGCTTACTTTTGACCTAGTGCGCTAAGATTTGGAAAAAACGATCGGTGGGAATCCAGCTTTCACGGGAGTCCTCCCCCGAGTCTCTGGAAGGCTGTGGGGCCGAGCGGCGAGCGTTAAAGCACTCAGTTTTGCTCGAGTACCGTGACGACCTATGTGACTTTGGCAGGACTTTTTAGCGCTTACTTTTGAGCTAGTGGGCTAAGATTTGAAACAAACGATCGGTGGGAATCCAGTTTTCAGGGTAGGCCTCCCCCGAGTCTCTGGACAGCTGTGGGGCCGAACGGCGAGCGTCAAGGCATTCGGTTTCTCTCCAGTAGTAGGCCTTTATTGACTAAATTGTAACATGACAACCTATGTGATTTTGGCAGGACTTTTTAGCGCTTAATTTTGACCTAGTGCGCTAAGATTTGAAACAAACGATCGGTGGAAATCCAGCTTTCAGGGGAGTCCTCCCCCGAGTCTCTGGAAGGCTGTGGGGCCGAGCGGCGAGTGTTAAAGCACTCAGTTTCGCTCGAGTACCATGACGACCGATTTGACTTCGGCACGACTTTAGGTCGCTTAATTTCTGCCTAGTGGGCTAGGAATTTACACAGACAAGCCTTGGGTATCCAGCTTTAAAGGGAGGTCTCTTCCAAGCCTCTCGGAGCTCGTGAGGCCGAACGGCGAGCGTCAAAGCACTCGGTTTCGCTCCAGTAGTAGGCCTTTATTGACTAAATTGTAAAATGACGACCTATGTGATTTTGGCAGGACTTTTTAGCGCCTACTTTTGAGCTAGTGGGCTAAGATTTGAAACAAACGATCGGTGGGAATCCAGCTTTCAGGGGAGGCCTCTTCCGAGCCTCTCTGAGGTCGTGGGGCCGAACGGCGAGCGTCAAAGCACTCGGTTTCGCTCCAGTAGTAGGCCTTTATTGACTAAATTGTAACAAGACATGACAACCTATGTTGTCACGTTTGTTTCAAATCTTAGCCCATATATTTTAGCGCTTACTTTTGAGCTAGTGCGCTAAGATTTGAAACAAACGATCGGTGGGAATCCAGCTTTCAGGGGAGGCCTCCCCCGAGTCTCTGGACAGCTGTGGGGCCGAACGGCGAGCGTCAAAGCACTCGGTTTCTCTCCAGTAGTTGGCCTTTATTGACTAAATTGTAACATGACGACCTATGTGACTTTGGCAGGGATTTTTTGCGCCTACTTTTAAGCTACTGGGCTAAGATTTTAAACAAACGATCGGTGGGAATCCAGCTTTCAGGGGAGGCCTCCCCCGAGTCTCTGGACGGCTGTGGGGCCGAGCGGGGAGCGTTACAGCACTCAGTTTCGGTCCAGTAGGAGGCCTTTTTGGACTAAATTGTAACATGACGACCTATGTGATTTTGGCAGGACTTTTTAGCGCCTACTTTTCAGCTACTGGGCTAAGATTTGAAACAAACGATCGGTGGGAATCCAGCTTTCAGGGGAGGCCTCTTCCGAGCCTCTCTGAGGTCGTGGGGCCGAACGGCGAGCGTCAAAGCACTCGGTTTCGCTCCAGTAGTAGGCCTTTATTGACTAAATTGTAACAAGACATGACAACGTATTTTGTCACGTTTGTTTCAAATCTTAGCCCATATATTTTAGCGCTTACGTTTGAGCTAGTGCGCTAAGATTTGAAACAAACGATCGGTGGGAATCCAGCTTTCAGGGGAGGCCTCCCCCGAGTCTCTGGACAGCTGTGGGGGCGAACGGCGAGCGTCAAAGCACTCGGTTTCTCTCCAGTAGTTGGCCTTTATTGAGTAAATTGTAACATGACGACCTATGTGATTTTGGCAGGACTTTTTAGCGCCTACTTTTCAGCTACTGGGCTAAGATTTGAAACAAACGATCGATCATAAATCCTGACTTTATAGTTGTATCTTGGAATGATATGTTTAAGTAACCAATTAGATTCAAGATGCACCTGAATTAGGTGAAAAAGAAAGTTTCACCTAAATTAATGTTTAAAAGCAAATATTTCTGAATGGTTAAAGGCAAAAATATTGTACCTAAAAGGGAAATACAACCGAACTATACTTATGTACTGTACTGGATGAAGAAAAAGAAAAGTTGAAGCCCATGTAACATTTATGCACAATGTGAACAATGAATTCAGTGATCTGTTTGGGTACCACTAGAGGGAGCCAGCATACCACAAGTGGTACTCATACCACACTATGAGAGTCAGTGTTTCAAGGCAGAGTTGTGTGCAGAAATGCTGCACTCACATTTTTTTTAAGGGTATAAATATGATGCGTTCAAGAACACAATTAGTTGTCTTGCATCTGAACTAAGAAATTATTTCTTTGACTCCAATCAAGTATTAACTAAGATTTTGCAATTTTTTTTTTGCACAATGTGCAATTAAAAAACATAACTCCCACATGCAGTGTATTCATTTGCATGTATTTACATGATACATTGTGACTCTGAACCTACATAAATGTATGACTGCCTCATGTTATTACAAATACACAAAAAATTGATAGCTACTTTTGAATTCAGAAGTGACGTAAAAGTTTGTTTGTTTTTCAAACTTTTGGCCTTTATTGACTAAATTGTAACATGACGACCTATGTGATTTTGGCAGGACTTTTTAGCGCCTACTTTTCAGCTACTGGGATAAGATTTGAAACAAACGATCGGTGGGAATCCAGCTTTCAGGGGAGGCCTCTTCCAAGCCTCTCGGAGGTCGTGGGGCCGAACGGCGAGCGTCAAAGCACTCGATTTCGCTCCAGTAGTCGGCCTTTATTGACTCAATTGTAACATGACGACCTATGTGACTTTGGCAGGACTTTTTAGCGCTTACTTTTGAGCTAGTGGGCTACGATTTGAAACACAATATTGGTGGGAATCCAGCTTTCAGGGGAGGCCTCCCCCGAGTCTCTGGACGGCTGTGGGGCCGAGCGGCGAGCGTTAAAGCACTCAGTTTCGCTCGAGTACCATGACGACCGATTTGACTTCGGCACGACTTTAGGTCGCTTAATTTCAGCCTAGCGGGCTAGGAATTCACACAGACAATCCTTGGGAATCCAGCTTTCAGGGGAGGCCTCTTCCAAGCCTCTCGGAGGTCGTGGGGCCGAACGGCGAGCGTCAAAGCACTGGTTTTTGCTCCAGTAGTAGGCCTTTATTGACTAAATTGTAACATGACGACCTATGTGATTTTGGCAGGACTTTTTAGCGCCTGCTTTTCAGCTATTGGGCTAAGATTTGACACAAACGATCGGTGGGAATCCAGCTTTCAGGGGAGGCCTCCCCCGAGTCTCTGGACGGCTGTGGGGCCGAGCGGCGAGCGTTAAAGCACTCAGTTTCGGTCCAGTAGTTGGCCTTTATTGACTAAATTGTAACATGACGACCTATGTGATTTTGGCAGGACTTTTTAGCGCTTACTTTTGAGCTAGTGGGCTAAGATTTGAAACAAATTATCGGTGGGAATCCAGCTTTCAGGGGAGGCCTCCCCCGAGCCTCTCGGAGGGCGTGGTCCCGAACGGCGAGCTTCAAAGCACTCGGTTTCGCTCCAGTAGTAGGCCTTTATTGACTAAATTGTAACATGACGACCTATGTGATTTTGGCAGGACTTTTTAGCGCTTACGATTGAGCTAGTGGGCTAAGATTTAAAACAAACGATCGGTCGGCAGCCAGCTTTCAGGGGAGGCCTCTTCCAAGCCTCTCAGAGGCCGTGGGGCCGAACGGCGAGCGTCAAAGCACTCGGTTTCGCTCCAGTAGTAGGCCTTTATTGACTAAATTGTAACATGACGACCTATGTGATTTTGGCAGGACTTTTTTGGGCCTACTTTTGAGCTACTGGGCTAAGATTTGATACAAACGATCGGTGGGAATCCAGCTTTCAGGGGAGGCCTCCCCCGAGTCTCTGGACAGCTGTGGGGCCGAACGGCGAGCGTCAAAGCACTCGGTTTCTCTCCAGTAGTTGGCCTTTATTGACTAAATTGTAACATGACGACCTATGTGACTTTGGCAGGGATTTTTTGCGCCTACTTTTCAGCTACTGGGCCAAGATTTGAAACAAACGATCGGTGGGAATCCAGCTTTCAGGGGAGGCCTCCCCCGAGTCTCTGGACGGCTGTGGGGCCGAACGGCGAGCGTCAAAGCAGTCGGTTTCGCTCCAGAAGTAGGCCTTTATTGACTAAATTGTAACATGACGACCTATGTGACTTTGGCAGGACTTTTTAGTGCTTTCTTTTGAGCGAGTGGGCTAAGATTTGAGACAAACGATCGGTGGGAATCCAGCTTTCAGGGGAGGCCTCCCCCGAGTCTCTGGACAGCTGTGGGGCCGAACGGCGAGCGTCAAAGCATTCGGTTTCTCTCCAGTAGTAGAACTTTATTGACTAAATTGTAACATGACAACCTATGTGATTTTGGCAGGACGTTTTTGGGCCTAATTTTCAGCTACTGGGCTAAGATTTGACACAAACGATCGGTGGGAATCCAGCTTTCAGGGGAGGCCTCCCCCGAGTCTCTGGACGGCTGTGGGGCCGAGCGGCGAGCCTTACAGCACTCAGTTTCGGTCCAGTAGGAGGCCTTTTTTGACTAAATTGTAACATGACGATCTATGTGATTTTGGCAGGACTTTTTAGCGCCTACTTTTCAGCTACTGGGCTAAGATTTGAAACAAACGATCGGTGGGAATCCAGCTTTCAGGGGAGGCCTCTTCCGAGCCTCTCTGAGGTCGTGGGGCCGAACGGCGAGCGTCAAAGCACTCGGTTTCGCTCTAGTAGTAGGCCTTTATTGACTAAATTGTAACAAGACATGACAACCTATGTTGTCACGTTTGTTTCAAATCTTAGCCCATATATTTTAGCGCTTACTTTTGAGCTAGTGCGCTAAGATTTGAAACAAACGATCGGTGGGAATCCAGCTTTCAGGGGAGGCCCCCCCCGCGTCTCTGGGCAGCTGTGGGGCCGAACGGCGAGCGTCAAAGCACTCGGTTTCTCTCCAGTAGTTGGCCTTTATTGACTAAATTGTAACATGACGACCTATGTGACTTTGGCAGGGATTTTTTGCGCCTACTTTTCAGCTACTGGGCCAAGATTTGAAACAAACGATCGGTGGGAATCCAGCTTTCAGGGGAGGCCTCCCCCGAGTCTCTGGACGGCTGTGGGGCCGAGCGGGGAGCGTTACAGCACTCAGTTTCGGTCCAGTAGGAGGCCTTTTTTGACTAAATTGTAACATGACGACCTATGTGATTTTGGCAGGACTTTTTAGCGCCTACTTTTCAGCTACCGGGCTAAGATTTGAAACAAACGATCGGTGGGAATCCAGCTTTCAGGGGAGGCCTCTTCCGAGCCTCTCTGAGGTCGTGGGGCCGAACGGCGAGCGTCAAAGCACTCGGTTTCGCTCCAGTAGTAGGCCTTTATTGACTAAATTGTAACAAGACATGACAACCTATGTTGTCACGTTTGTTTCAAATCTTAGCCCATATATTTTAGCGCTTACTTTTGAGCTAGTGCGCTAAGATTTGAAACAAACGATCGGTGGGAATCCAGCTTTCAGGGGAGGCCCCCCCCCGCGTCTCTGGGCAGCTGTGGGGCCGAACGGCGAGCGTCAAAGCACTCGGTTTCTCTCCAGTAGTTGGCCTTTATTGACTAAATTGTAACATGACGACCTATGTGACTTTGGCATGGATTTTTTTGCGCCTACTTTTCAGCTACTGGGCTAAGATTTGAAACAAACGATCGGTGGGAATCCAGCTTTCAGGGGAGGCCTCCCCCGAGTCTCTGGACGGCTGTGGGGCCGAGCGGGGAGCGTTACAGCACTCAGTTTCGGTCCAGTAGGAGGCCTTTTTTGACTAAATTGTAACATGACGACCTATGTGATTTTGGCAGGACTTTTTAGCGCCTACTTTTCAGCTACCGGGCTAAGATTTGAAACAAACGATCGGTGGGAATCCAGCTTTCAGGGGAGGCCTCTTCCGAGCCTCTCTGAGGTCGTGGGGCCGAACGGCGAGCGTCAAAGCACTCGGTTTCGCTCCAGTAGTAGGCCTTTATTGACTAAATTGTAACATGACGACCTATGTGACTTTGGCAGGACTTTTTTGGGCCTACTTTTCAGCTACTGGGCTAAGATTTGACACAAACGATCGGTGGGAATCCAGCTTTCAGGGGAGGCCTCCCCCGAGTCTCTGGACGGCTGTGGAGCCGAGCGGCGAGCGTTAAAGCACTCAGTTTCGGTCCAGTAGTTGGCCTTTATTTACTAAATTGTAACATGACGACCTATGTGATTTTGGCAGGACTTTTTAGCGCCTACTTTTCAGCGACTGGGCTAAGATTTGAAACAAACGATCGGTGGGAATCCAGCTTTCAAGGGAGGCCTCTTCCAAGCCTCTCGGAGCTCGTGGGGCCGAACGGCGAGCGTCAAAGCAGTCGGTTTCGCTCCAGAAGTAGGCCTTTATTGACTAAATTGTAACATGACGACCTATGTGACTTTGGCAGGACTTTTTAGTGCTTTCTTTTGAGCGAGTGGGCTAAGATTTGAAACAAACGATCGGTGGAAATCCAACTTTCAGGGGAGGCCTCCCGCGATTCTCTGGACAGCTGTGGGGCCGAACGGCGAGCGTCAAAGCACTCCGTTTCTCTCCAGTATTCGGTCTTTATTGACGAAATTGTAACATGACGACCAATGTGACTTTGGCAGGACTTTTTAGCGCTTACTTTTGACCTAGTGCGCTAAGATTTGAAAAAAACGATCGGTGGGAATCCAGCTTTCACGGGAGTCCTCCCCCGAGTCTCTGGAAGGCTGTGGGGCCGAGCGGCGAGCGTTAAAGCACTCAGTTTCGCTCGAGTACCGTGACGACCTATGTGACTTTGGCAGGACTTTTTAGCGCTTACTTTTGAGCTAGTGGGCTAAGATTTGAAACAAACGATCGGTGGGAATCCAGTTTTCAGGGTAGGCCTCCCCCGAGTCTCTGGACAGCTGTGGGGCCGAACGGCGAGCGTCAAGGCATTCGGTTTCTCTCCAGTAGTAGGCCTTTATTGACTAAATTGTAACATGACAACCTATGTGATTTTGGCAGGACATTTTAGCGCTTACTTTTGACCTAGTGCGCTAAGATTTGAAACAAACGATCGGTGGGAATCCAGCTTTCAGGGGAGTCCTCCCCCGAGTCTCTGGAAGGCTGTGGGGCCGAGCGGCGAGCGTTAAAGCACTCAGTTTCGGTCCAGTAGTTGGCCTTTATTTACTAAATTGTAACATGACGACCTATGTGATTTTGGCAGGACTTTTTAGCGCCTACTTTTCAGCGACTGGGCTAAGATTTGAAACAAACGATCGGTGGGAATCCAACTTTCAGGGGAGGCCTCCCGCGATTCTCTGGACAGCTGTGGGGCCGAACGGCGAGCGTCAAAGCACTCCGTTTCTCTCCAGTATTCGGTCTTTATTGACGAAATTGTAACATGACGACCAATGTGACTTTGGCAGGACTTTTTAGCGCTTACTTTTGACCTAGTGCGCTAAGATTTGGAAAAAACGATCGGTGGGAATCCAGCTTTCACGGGAGTCCTCCCCCGAGTCTCTGGAAGGCTGTGGGGCCGAGCGGCGAGCGTTAAAGCACTCAGTTTCGCTCGAGTACCGTGATGACCTATGTGACTTTGGCAGGACTTTTTAGCGCTTACTTTTGAGCTAGTGGGCTAAGATTTGAAACAAACGATCGGTGGGAATCCAGTTTTCAGGGTAGGCCTCCCCCGAGTCTCTGGACAGCTGTGGGGCCGAACGGCGAGCGTCAAGGCATTCGGTTTCTCTCCAGTAGTAGGCCTTTATTGACTAAATTGTAACATGACAACCTATGTGATTTTGGCAGGACTTTTTAGCGCTTACTTTTGACCTAGTGCGCTAAGATTTGAAACAAACGATCGGTGGGAATCCAGCTTTCAGGGGAGTCCTCCCCAGAGTCTCTGGAAGGCTGTGGGGCCGAGCGGCGAGTGTTAAAGCACTCAGTTTCGCTCGAGTACCATGACGACCGATTTGACTTCGGCACGACTTTAGGTCGCTTAATTTCTGCCTCGTGGGCTAGGAATTTACACAGACAAGCCTTGGGTATCCAGCTTTAAAGGGAGGTCTCTTCCAAGCCTCTCGGAGCTCGTGAGGCCGAACGGCGAGCGTCAAAGCACTCGGTTTCGCTCCAGTAGTAGGCCTTTATTGACTAAATTGTAAAATGACGACCTATGTGATTTTGGCAGGACTTTTTAGCGCCTACTTTTGAGCTAGTGGGCTAAGATTTGAAACAAACGATCGGTGGGAATCCAGCTTTCAGGGGAGGCCTCTTCCGAGCCTCTCTGAGGTCGTGGGGCCGAACGGCGAGCGTCAAAGCACTCGGTTTCGCTCCAGTAGTAGGCCTTTATTGACTAAATTGTAACAAGACATGACAACCTATGTTGTCACGTTTGTTTCAAATCTTAGCCCATATATTTTAGCGCTTACTTTTGAGCTAGTGCGCTAAGATTTGAAACAAACGATCGGTGGGAATCCAGCTTTCAGGGGAGGCCTCTTCCGAGCCTCTCTGAGGTCGTGGGGCCGAACGGCGAGCGTCAAAGCACTCGGTTTCGCTCCAGTAGTAAGCCTTTATTGACTAAATTGTAACATGACAACCTATGTGATTTTGGCAGGACTTTTTAGCGCTTACTTTTGACCTAGTGCGCTAAGATTTGAAACAAACGATCGGTGGGAATCCAGCTTTCAGGGGAGTCCTCCCCAGAGTCTCTGGAAGGCTGTGGGGCCGAGCGGCGAGTGTTAAAGCACTCAGTTTCGCTCGAGTACCATGACGACCGATTTGACTTCGGCACGACTTTAGGTCGCTTAATTTCTGCCTCGTGGGCTAGGAATTTACACAGACAAGCCTTGGGTATCCAGCTTTAAAGGGAGGTCTCTTCCAAGCCTCTCGGAGCTCGTGAGGCCGAACGGCGAGCGTCAAAGCACTCGGTTTCGCTCCAGTAGTAGGCCTTTATTGACTAAATTGTAAAATGACGACCTATGTGATTTTGGCAGGACTTTTTAGCGCCTACTTTTGAGCTAGTGGGCTAAGATTTGAAACAAACGATCGGTGGGAATCCAGCTTTCAGGGGAGGCCTCTTCCGAGCCTCTCTGAGGTCGTGGGGCCGAACGGCGAGCGTCAAAGCACTCGGTTTCGCTCCAGTAGTAGGCCTTTATTGACTAAATTGTAACAAGACATGACAACCTATGTTGTCACGTTTGTTTCAAATCTTAGCCCATATATTTTAGCGCTTACTTTTGAGCTAGTGCGCTAAGATTTGAAACAAACGATCGGTGGGAATCCAGCTTTCAGGGGAGGCCTCTTCCGAGCCTCTCTGAGGTCGTGGGGCCGAACGGCGAGCGTCAAAGCACTCGGTTTCGCTCCAGTAGTAAGCCTTTATTGACTAAATTGTAACAAGACATGACAACCTATGTTGTCACGTTTGTTTCAAATCTTAGCCCATATATTTTAGCGCTTACTTTTGAGCTAGTGCGCTAAGATTTGAAACAAACGATCGGTGGGAATCCAGCTTTCAGGGGAGGCCTCCCCCGAGTCTCTGGACAGCTGTGGGGCCGAACGGCGAGCGTCAAAGCACTCGGTTTCTCTCCAGTAGTTGGCCTTTATTGAGTAAATTGTAACATGACGACCTATGTGATTTTGGCAGGACTTTTTAGCGCCTACTTTTCAGCTACTGGGCTAAGATTTGAAACAAACGATCGATCATAAATCCTGACTTTATAGTTGTATCTTGGAATGATATGTTTAAGTAACCAATTAGATTCAAGATGCACCTGAATTAGGTGAAAAAGAAAGTTTCACCTAAATTAATGTTTAAAAGCAAATATTTCTGAATGGTTAAAGGCAAAAATATTGTACCTAAAAGGGAAATACAACCGAACTATACTTATGTACTGTACTGGATGAAGAAAAAGAAAAGTTGAAGCCCATGTAACATTTCTGCACTATGTGAACAATGAATTCAGTGATCTGTTTGGGTACCACTAGAGGGAGCCAGCATACCACAAGTGGTACTCATACCACACTATGAGAGTCAGTGTTTCAAGGCAGAGTTGTGTGCAGAAATGCTGCACTCACATTTTTTTTAAGGGTATAAATATGATGCGTTCAAGAACACAATTAGTTGTCTTGCATCTGAACTAAGAAATTATTTCTTTGACTCCAATCAAGTATTAACTAAGATTTTGCAATTTTTTTTTTGCACAATGTGCAATTAAAAGACATAACTCCCACATGCAGTGTATTCATTTGCATGTATTTACATGATACATTGTGACTCTGAACCTACATAAATGTATGACTGCCTCATGTTATTACAAATACACAAAAAATTGATAGATAGCTACTTTTGAATTCAGAAGTGACGTAAAAGTTTGTTTGTTTTTCAAACTTTCGGCCTTTATTGACTAAATTGTAACATGACGACCTATGTGATTTTGGCAGGACTTTTTAGCGCCTACTTTTCAGCTACTGGGATAAGATTTGAAACAAACGATCGGTGGGAATCCAGCTTTCAGGGGAGGCCTCTTCCAAGCCTCTTGGAGGTCGTGGGCCCGAACGGCGAGCGTCAAAGCACTCGGTTTCGCTCCAGTAGTAGGCCTTTATTGACTAAATTGTAACATGACGACCTATGCGATTTTGGCAGGACTCTTTAGCGCCAACTTTTCAGCTACTGGGCTAAGATTTGAAACAAACGATCGGTGGGAATCCAGCTTTCAGGGGAGGCCTCTTCCAAGCCTCTCGGAGGTTGTGGGGCCGAACGGCGAGCGTGAAAGCACTCAGTTTCTTTCCAGTAGTTGGCCTTTATTGACTAAATTGTAACATGACGACCTATGTGATTTTGGCAGGACTTTTTAGCGCCTACTTTTCAGCGACTGGGCTAAGATTTGAAACAAACGATCGGTGGGAATCCAGCTTTCAAGGGAGGCCTCTTCCGAGCCTCTCAGAGGTCTTGGGGTCGAGCGGCGAGCGTTAAAGCACTCAGTTTCGCTCGAGTACCATGACGACCGATTTGACTTCGGCACGACTTTAGGTCGTTTAATTTCAGCCTAGCGGGCTAGGAATTCACACAGACAATCCTTGGGAATCCAGCTTTCAGGGGAGGCCTCTTCCAAGCCTCTCGGAGGTCGTGGGGCCGAACGGCGAGCGTCATAGCACTCTGTTTCGCTCCAGTAGTAGACCTTTATTGACTAAATTGTAACATGACAACCGCTGTGACTTTGGCAGGACTTTTTTGCGCCTACTTTTTAGCTACTGGGCTAAGATTTAAAACAAACGATCGGTGGGAATCCAGCTTTCAGGGGAGGCCTCTTCCGAGCCTCTCGGAGGTCGTGGGGTCGAGCGGCGAGCGTTAAAGCACTCAGTTTCGCTCGAGTACCATGACGACCGATTTGACTTCGGCACGACTTTAGGTCGCCTAATTTCTGCCTAGCGGGCTAGGAATTTACACAGACAAGCCTTGGGAATCCAGCTTTCAGGGGAGGCCACTTCCAAGCCTCTCAGAGGTTGTGGGGCCTAACGGCGAGCGTCAAAGCACTCGTTTTCGCTCCAGTAGTAGGCCTTTATTGACTAAATTGTAACATGACGACCTATGTGACTTTGGCATGACTTTTTAGCGCCTACTTTTGAGCTAGTGGGCTAAGATTTGAATCAAACAGTCGGTCGGAATCCAGCTTTCAGGGGACGCCTCCCCCGAGTCTCTGGACGGCTGTGGGGCAGAGTGGCGAGCGTTAAAGCACTCAGTTTCGGTCCAGTAGTAGGCCTTTATTGACTAAATTGTAACATGACGACCTATGTGATTTTGGCAGGACTTTTTAGCGCTTACTCTTGAGCTAGTGGGCTAAGATTTGAAACACATTATCGGTGGGAATCCAGCTTTCAGGGGAGTCCTCCCCCGAGTCTCTGGACGGCTGTGGGGCCGAGCGGCGAGCGTTAAAGCACTCAGTTTCGCTCGAGTACCATGACGACCGATTTGACTTCGGCACGACTTTAGGTCGCTTAATTTCAGCCTAACGGGCTAGGAATTCACACAGACAATCCTTGGGAATCCAGCTTTCAGGGGAGGCCTCTTTCAAGCCTCTCAGAGGTCGTGGGGCTGAACGGCGAGCGTCAAAGCAGTCGGTTTCGCTCCATTAGTAGGCCTTTATTGACTAAATTGTAACATGACGACCTATGTGACTTTGGCAGGGCTTTTTAGCGCTTACTTTTGAGCTAGTGGGCTACGATTTGAAACAAACGATCGGTGGGAATCCAGCTTTCAGGGGAGGCCTCTTCCGAGCCTCTCTGAGGTCGTGGGGCCGAACGGCGAGCGTCAAAGCACTCGGTTTCGCTCCAGTAGTAAGCCTTTATTGACTAAATTGTAACAAGACATGACAACCTATGTTGTCACGTTTGTTTCAAATCTTAGCCCATATATTTTAGCGCTTACTTTTGAGCTAGTGCGCTAAGATTTGAAACAAACGATCGGTGGGAATCCAGCTTTCAGGGGAGGCCTCCCCCGAGTCTCTGGACAGCTGTGGGGCCGAACGGCGAGCGTCAAAGCACTCGGTTTCTCTCCAGTAGTTGGCCTTTATTGAGTAAATTGTAACATGACGACCTATGTGATTTTGGCAGGACTTTTTAGCGCCTACTTTTCAGCTACTGGGCTAAGATTTGAAACAAACGATCGATCATAAATCCTGACTTTATAGTTGTATCTTGGAATGATATGTTTAAGTAACCAATTAGATTCAAGATGCACCTGAATTAGGTGAAAAAGAAAGTTTCACCTAAATTAATGTTTAAAAGCAAATATTTCTGAATGGTTAAAGGCAAAAATATTGTACCTAAAAGGGAAATACAACCGAACTATACTTATGTACTGTACTGGATGAAGAAAAAGAAAAGTTGAAGCCCATGTAACATTTATGCACTATGTGAACAATGAATTCAGTGATCTGTTTGGGTACCACTAGAGGAAGCCAGCATACCACAAGTGGTACTCATACCACACTATGAGAGTCAGTGTTTCAAGGCAGAGTTGTGTGCAGAAATGCTGCACTCACATTTTTTTTAAGGGTATAAATATGATGCGTTCAAGAACACAATTAGTTGTCTTGCATCTGAACTAAGAAATTATTTCTTTGACTCCAATCAAGTATTAACTAAGATTTTGCAATTTTTTTTTTGCACAATGTGCAATTAAAAGACATAACTCCCACATGCAGTGTATTCATTTGCATGTATTTACATGATACATTGTGACTCTGAACCTACATAAATGTATGACTGCCTCATGTTATTACAAATACACAAAAAATTGATAGATAGCTACTTTTGAATTCAGAAGTGACGTAAAAGTTTGGTTGTTTTTCAAACTTTCGGCCTTTATTGACTAAATTGTAACATGACGACCTATGTGATTTTGGCAGGACTTTTTAGCGCCTACTTTTCAGCTACTGGGATAAGATTTGAAACAAACGATCGGTGGGAATCCAGCTTTCAGGGGAGGCCTCCCCCGAGTCTCTGGACGGCTGTGGGGGCGAACGGCGAGCGTCAAAGCACTCGTTTTCGCTCAAGTAGTAGGCCTTTATTGACTAAATTGTAACATGACGACCTATGTAATTTTGGCAGGACTTATTAGCGCCTACTTTTCAGCTACTGGGCTAAGATTTGAAACAAACGATCGGTGGGAATCCAGCTTTCAGGGGAGCCCTCTTCCAAGCCTCTCGGAGGTCGTGGGGCCGAACGGCAAGCGTCAAAACACTCGGTTTCGCTCCAGTAGTAGGCCTTTATTGACTAAATTGTAACATGACGACCTATGTGACTTTGGCAGGACATTTTAGCGCCTAGTTTTGAGCTAGTGGCCTAAGATTTGAAACAAACGATCGGTGGGAATCCAGCTTTCAGGGGAGGCCTCCCCCGAGTCTCTGGACAGCTGTGGGGCCGAACGGCGAGCGTCAAAGCACTCGGTTTCTCTCCAGTAGTAGGCCTCTATTGACTAAATTGTAACATGACGACCTATATGATTTTGGCAGGACTTTTTAGCGCCTACTTTTCAGCTACTGGGCTAAGATTTGAAAGAAACGATCGGTGGGAATCCAGCTTTCAGGGGAGGCCTCTTCCAAGCCTCTTGGAGGTCGTGGGCCCGAACGGCGAGCGTCAAAGCACTCGGTTTCGCTCCAGTAGTATGCCTTTATTGACTAAATTGTAACATGACGACCTATGCGATTTTGGCAGGACTTTTTAGCGCCAACTTTTCAGCTACTGGGCTAAGATTTGAAACAAACGATCGGTGGGAATCCAGCTTTCAGGGGAGGCCTCTTCCAAGCCTCTCGGAGGTTGTGGGGCCGAACGGCGAGCGTGAAAGCACTCAGTTTCTTTCCAGTAGTTGGCCTTTATTGACTAAATTGTAACATGACGACCTACGTGATTTTGGCAAGACTTTTTAGCGCCTACCTTTGAGCTAGTGGGCTAAGATTTGAGACAAACGATCGGTGGGAATCCAGCTTTTAGGGGAGGCCTCTTCCAAGCCTCTCGGATGTCGTGGGCCCGAACGGCGAGCGTCAAAGCACTCGGTTTCGCTCGAGTACCATGACGACCGATTTGACTTCGGCACGACTTTAGGTCGTTTAATTTCAGCCTAGCGGGCTAGGAATTCACACAGACAATCCTTGGGAATCCAGCTTTCAGGGGAGGCCTCTTCCAAGCATCTCGGAGGTCGTGGGGCCGAACGGCGAGCGTCATAGCACTCGGTTTCGCTCCAGTAGTAGACCTTTATTGACTAAATTGTAACATGACAACCGCTGTGACTTTGGCAGGACTTTTTTGCGCCTACTTTTTAGCTACTGGGCTAAGATTTAAAACAAACGATCGGTGGGAATCCAGCTTTCAGGGGAGGCCTCTTCCGAGCCTCTCGGAGGTCGTGGGGTCGAGCGGCGAGCGTTAAAGCACTCAGTTTCGCTCGAGTACCATGACGACCGATTTGACTTCGGCACGACTTTAGGTCGCCTAATTTCTGCCTAGCGGGCTAGGAATTTACATAGACAAGCCTTGGGAATCCAGCTTTCAGGGGAGGCCACTTCCAAGCCTCTCAGAGGTTGTGGGGCCTAACGGCGAGCGTCAAAGCACTCGTTTTCGCTCCAGTAGTAGGCCTTTATTGACTAAATTGTAACATGACGACCTATGTGACTTTGGCATGACTTTTTAGCGCCTACGTTTGAGCTAGTGGGCTAAGATTTGAATCAAACAGTCGGTCGGAATCCAGCTTTCAGGGGACGCCTCCCCCGAGTCTCTGGACGGCTGTGGGGCAGAGTGGCGAGCGTTAAAGCACTCAGTTTCGGTCCAGTAGTAGGCCTTTAT
Organism: Phycodurus eques; assembly: GCF_024500275.1. Taxonomy (NCBI): domain Eukaryota; kingdom Metazoa; phylum Chordata; class Actinopteri; order Syngnathiformes; family Syngnathidae; genus Phycodurus; species Phycodurus eques. Next base: position 10,482 of record NW_026904163.1, on the reverse strand, counting down.
TGACTAAATTGTAACATGACGACGTATGTGATTTTGGCAGGACTTTTTAGCGCTTACTCTTGAGCTAGTGGGCTAAGATTTGAAACACATTATCGGTGGGAATCCAGCTTTCAGGGGAGTCCTCCCCCGAGTCTCTGGACGGCTGTGGGGCCGAGCGGCGAGCGTTAAAGCACTCAGTTTCGCTCGAGTACCATGACGACCGATTTGACTTCGGCACGACTTTAGGTCGCTTAATTTCAGCCTAACGGGCTAGGAATTCACACAGACAATCCTTGGGAATCCAGCTTTCAGGGGAGGCCTCTTTCAAGCCTCTCAGAAGTCGTGGGGCTGAACGGCGAGCGTCAAAGCAGTCGGTTTCGCTCCATTAGTAGGCCTTTATTGACTAAATTGTAACATGACGACCTATGTGACTTTGGCAGGGCTTTTTAGCGCTTACTTTTGAGCTAGTGGGCTACGATTTGAAACACAATATCGGTGGGAATCCAGCTTTCAGGGGAGGCCTCCCCCGAGTCTCTGGACGGCTGTGGGGCCGGGCGGCGAGCGTTAAAGCACTCAGTTTCGCTCGAGTACCATGACGACCGATTTGACTTCGGCACGACTTTAGGTCGCCTAATTTCTGCCTAGCGGGCTAGGAATTTACACAGACAAGCCTTGGGAATCCAGCTTTCAGGGGAGGCCACTTCCAAGCCTCTCCGAGGTTGTGGGGCCTAACGGCAAGCGTCAAAGCACTCGTTTTCTCTCCAGTAGTAGGCCTTTGACTAAATTGTAACATGACGACCTATGTGACTTTGGCATGACTTTTTAGCGCCTACTTTTGAGCTAGTGGGCTAAGATTTGAAACGAACGATCGGTGGGAATCCAGCTTTCAGGGGACGCCTCCCCCGAGTCTCTGGACGGCTGTGGGGCAGAGTGGCGAGCGTTAAAGCACTCAGTTTCGGTCCAGTAGTAGGCCTTTATTGACTAAATTGTAACATGACGACCTATGTGATTTTGGCAGGACATTTTAGCGCCTACTTTTCAGTTACTGGGCGAAGATTTGAAACAAACGATCGGTGGGAATCCAGCTTTCAGGGGAGGCCTCTTCCAAGCCTCTCGGAGGTCGTGGGCCCGAACGGCGAGCGTCAAAGTATTCTGTTTCGCTCCAGTAGTAGGCCTTTATTGACTAAATTGTAACATGACAACCTATGTTACTTTGGCAGGACTTTTTAGCGCTTACTTTTGACCTAGTGCGCTAAGATTTGAAACAAACGATCGGTGGGAATCCAGCTTTCAGGGGAGGCCTCCCCCGAGGCTCTGGACAGCTGTGGGGCCGAACGGCGAGCGTCAAAGCACTCGGTTTCTCTCCAGTAGTAGGCCTTTATTGACTAAATTGTAACGTGACGACCTGTGACTTTGGCAGGACTTTTTAGCGTCTACTTTTTAGCTAGTGGGCTAAGATTTGAAACAAACGATCGGTGGGAATCCAGCTTTCAGGGGAGGCCTCTTCCAAGCATCTCGGAGGTCGTGGGGCCGAACGGCGAGCGTCAAAGCACTCGTTTTTGCTCCAGTAGTAGGCCTTTATTGACTAAATTGTAACATGACGACCTATGTGACTTTGGCATGACTTTTTAGCGCCTACTTTTGAGCAAGTGGGCTAAGATTTGAAACAAACGATCGGTGGGAATCCAGCTTTCAGGGTACGCCTCCCCCGAGTCTCTGGACGGCTGTGGGGCAGAGTGGCGAGCGTTAAAGCACTCAGTTTCGCTCGAGTACCATGACGACCGATTTGACTTTGGCACGACTTTAGGTCGCCTAATTTCTGCCTAGCGGGCTAGGAATTTACACAGACAAGCCTTGGGAATCCAGCTTTCAGGGGAGGCCTCTTCCAAGCCTCTCGGAGGTCGTGTGCCCGAACGGCGAGCGTCAAAGCACTCGGTTTCGCTCCAGTCGTCGGCCTTTATTGACTAAATTGTAACATGACAACCTATGTGACTTTGGCAGGACTTTTTAGCGCTTACTTTTGACCTAGTGCGCTAAGATCTGAAACAAACGATCGGTGGGAATACAGCTTTCAGGGGAGGCCTCCCCCGAGTCTCTGGACGGCTGTGGGGCAGAGTGGCGAGCGTTAAAGCACTCAGTTCTTGTCCAGTAGTAGGCCTTTATTGACTAAATTGTAACATGACGACGTATGTGATTTTGGCAGGACTTTTTAGCGCTTACTCTTGAGCTAGTGGGCTAAGATTTGAAACACATTATCGGTGGGAATCCAGCTTTCAGGGGAGTCCTCCCCCGAGTCTCTGGACGGCTGTGGGGCCGAGCGGCGAGCGTTAAAGCACTCAGTTTCGCTCGAGTACCATGACGACCGATTTGACTTCGGCACGACTTTAGGTCGCTTAATTTCAGCCTAACGGGCTAGGAATTCACACAGACAATCCTTGGGAATCCAGCTTTCAGGGGAGGCCTCTTTCAAGCCTCTCAGAGGTCGTGGGCTGAACGGCGAGCGTCAAAGCAGTCGGTTTCGCTCCATTAGTAGGCCTTTATTGACTAAATTGTAACATGACGACCTATGTGACTTTGGCAGGGCTTTTTAGCGCTTACTTTTGAGCTAGTGGGCTACGATTTGAAACACAATATCGGTGGGAATCCAGCTTTCAGGGGAGGCCTCCCCCGAGTCTCTGGACGGCTGTGGGGCCGGGCGGCGAGCGTTAAAGCACTCAGTTTCGCTCGAGTACCATGACGACCGATTTGACTTCGGCACGACTTTAGGTCGCCTAATTTCTGCCTAGCGGGCTAGGAATTTACACAGACAAGCCTTGGGAATCCAGCTTTCAGGGGAGGCCACTTCCAAGCCTCTCCGAGGTTGTGGGGCCTAACGGCAAGCGTCAAAGCACTCGTTTTCTCTCCAGTAGTAGGCCTTTATTGACTAAATTGTAACATGACGACCTATGTGACTTTGGCATGACTTTTTAGCGCCTACTTTTGAGCTAGTGGGCTAAGATTTGAAACGAACGATCGGTGGGAATCCAGCTTTCAGGGGACGCCTCCCCCGAGTCTCTGGACGGCTGTGGGGCAGAGTGGCGAGCGTTAAAGCACTCAGTTTCGGTCCAGTAGTAGGCCTTTATTGACTAAATTGTAACATGACGACCTATGTGATTTTGGCAGGACATTTTAGCGCCTACTTTTCAGTTACTGGGCGAAGATTTGAAACAAACGATCGGTGGGAATCCAGCTTTCAGGGGAGGCCTCTTCCAAGCCTCTCGGAGGTCGTGGGCCCGAACGGCGAGCGTCAAAGTATTCTGTTTCGCTCCAGTAGTAGGCCTTTATTGACTAAATTGTAACATGACAACCTATGTTACTTTGGCAGGACTTTTTAGCGCTTACTTTTGACCTAGTGCGCTAAGATTTGAAACAAACGATCGGTGGGAATCCAGCTTTCAGGGGAGGCCTCCCCCGAGGCTCTGGACAGCTGTGGGGCCGAACGGCGAGCGTCAAAGCACTCGGTTTCTCTCCAGTAGTAGGCCTTTATTGACTAAATTGTAACGTGACGACCTGTGACTTTGGCAGGACTTTTTAGCGCCTACTTTTTAGCTAGTGGGCTAAGATTTGAAACAAACGATCGGTGGGAATCCAGCTTTCAGGGGAGGCCTCTTCCAAGCATCTCGGAGGTCGTGGGGCCGAACGGCGAGCGTCAAAGCACTCGTTTTTGCTCCAGTAGTAGGCCTTTATTGACTAAATTGTAACATGACGACCTATGTGACTTTGGCATGACTTTTTAGCGCCTACTTTTGAGCAAGTGGGCTAAGATTTGAAACAAACGATCGGTGGGAATCCAGCTTTCAGGGTACGCCTCCCCCGAGTCTCTGGACGGCTGTGGGGCAGAGTGGCGAGCGTTAAAGCACTCAGTTTCGCTCGAGTACCATGACGACCGATTTGACTTTGGCACGACTTTAGGTCGCCTAATTTCTGCCTAGCGGGCTAGGAATTTACACAGACAAGCCTTGGGAATCCAGCTTTCAGGGGAGGCCTCTTCCAAGCCTCTCGGAGGTCGTGTGCCCGAACGGCGAGCGTCAAAGCACTCGGTTTCGCTCCAGTCGTCGGCCTTTATTGACTAAATTGTAACATGACAACCTATGTGACTTTGGCAGGACTTTTTAGCGCTTACTTTTGACCTAGTGCGCTAAGATCTGAAACAAACGATCGGTGGGAATACAGCTTTCAGGGGAGGCCTCCCCCGAGTCTCTGGACGGCTGTGGGGCAGAGTGGCGAGCGTTAAAGCACTCAGTTCTTGTCCAGTAGTAGGCCTTTATTGACTAAATTGTAACATGACGACCTATGTGATTTTGGCAGGACTTTTTAGCGCCTACTTTTCAGTTACTGGGCGAAGATTTGAAACAAACGATCGGTGGGAATCCAGCTTTCAGGGGAGGCCTCTTCCAAGCCTCTCGGAGGTCGTGGGCCCGAACGGCGAGCGTCAAAGTACTCTGTTTCGCTCCAGTAGTAGGCCTTTATTGACTAAATTGTAACATGACAACCTATGTTACTTTGGCAGGACTTTTTAGCGCTTACTTTTGACCTAGTGCGCTAAGATTTGAAACAAACGATCGGTGGGAATCCAGCTTTTAGGGGAGGCCTCCCCCGAGGCTCTGGACAGCTGTGGGGCCGAACGGCGAGCGTCAAAGCACTCGGTTTCTCTCCAGTAGTAGGCCTTTATTGACTAAATTGTAACGTGACGACCTGTGACTTTGGCAGGACTTTTTAGCGCCTACTTTTTAGCTAGTGGGCTAAGATTTGAAACAAACGATCGGTGGGAATCCAGCTTTCAGGGGAGGCCTCTTCCAAGCATCTCGGAGGTCGTGGGGCCGAACGGCGAGCGTCAAAGCACTCGGTTTCGCTCCAGTAGTAGGCCTTTATTGACTAAATTGTAACATGACAACCTATGTGACTTTGGCAGGACTTTTTAGCGCTTACTTTTGAGCAAGTGGGCTAAGATTTGAATCAAATTATCGGTGGGAATCCAGCTTTCAGGGGAGTCCTCCCCCGAGTCTCTGGATGGCTGTGGGGCCGAGCGGCGAGCATTAAAGCACTCAATTTCGCTCGAGTACCATGACGACCGATTTGACTTCGGCACGAATTTAGGTCGCTTAATTTCAGCCTAGCGGGCTAGGAATTCACACAGACAATCCTTGGCAATCCAGCTTTCAGGGGAGGCTTCTTCCAAGCCTCTCAGAGGTCGTGTGGCCGAACGGCGAGCGTCGAAGCACTCGGTTTCGCTCCAGTAGTAGGCCTTTATTGACTAAATTGTAACATGATGACCTAGGTGACTTTGGCAGGACGTTTTAGCGCTTACTTTTGAGCTAGTGGGCTAAGATTTGAAACAAACGATCGGTGGGAATCCAGCTTTCAGGGGAGTCCTCTCCCGAGTCTCTGGACGGCTTTGGGGCCGAGCGGCGAGCGTTAAAGCACTCAGTTTCGCTCGAGTACCATGACGACCGATTTGACTTCGGCACGACTTTAGGTCGCCTAATTTCTGTCTAGCGGGCTAGGAATTTACACGGACAAGCCTTGGGAATCCAGCTTTCAAGGGAGGCCTCTTCCAAGCCTCTCGGAGCTCGTGAGGCCGAACGGCGAGCGTCAAAGCACTCGGTTTCTCTCCAGTAGTAGGCTTTTGACTAAATTGTAACATGACGACCTATGTGACTTTGGCAGGACTTTTTAGCTTTTACTTTTTACCTAGTGCGCTAAGATTTGAAACAAACGATTGGTGGGAATCCAGCTTTCAGGGGAGTCCTCCCCCGAGTCTCTGGACGGCTTTGGGGCCGAGTGGCGAGCGTTAAAGCACTCAGTTTTGCTCGAGTACCATGACGACCGATTTGACTTCGGCACGACTTTAGGTCGCCTAATTTCTGCCTAGCGGGCTAGGAATTTACACAGACAAGCCTTGGGAATCCAGCTTTCAAGGGAGGCCTCTTCCAAGCCTCTCGGAGCTCGTGAGGCCGAACGGCGAGCGTCAAAGCACTCGGTTTCGCTCCAGTAGTAGGCTTTTATTGACTAAATTGTAACATGACGACCTATGTGACTTTGGCAGGACTTTTTAGCGCTTACTTTAGAGCTAGTGGACTAAGATTTGAAACAAACGATCGGTGGGAATCCAGCTTTCAGGGGAGGCCTCCCCCGAGTCTCTGGACGGCTGTGGGGGCGAACGGCGAGCGTCAAAGCACTCGGTTTCTCTCCAGTAGTTGGCCTTTATTGACTAAATTGTAACATGACGACCTATGTGATTTTGGCAGGACTTTTTAGCTCCTACTTTTCAGCTACTGGGCGAAGATTTGAAACAAACGATCGGTGGGAATCCAGCTTTCAGGGGAGGCCTCTTCCAAGCCTCTCGGAGCTCGTGGGGCCGAACGGCGAGCGTCAAAGCACTCGTTTTCGCTCCAGTAGTAGGCCTTTATTGACTAAATTGTAACATGACGACCTATGTGACTTTGACATGACTTTTTAGCGCTTACTTTTGAGCTAGTGGGCTACGATTTGAAACACAATATCGGTGGGAATCCAGCTTTCAGGGGAGGCCTCCCCCAAGTCTCTGGACGGCTGTGGGGCCGAGCGGCGAGCGTTAAAGCACTCAGTTTCGCTCGAGTACCATGACGACCGATTTGACTTCGGCACGGCTTTAGGTCGCTTAATTTCAGCCTAGCGGGCTAGGAATTCACACAGACAATCCTTGGGAATCCAGCTTTCAGGGGAGGCCTCTTCCAAGCCTCTCGGAGGTCGTGGGCCCGAACGGCGAGCGTCAAAGCACTCGGTTTCGCTCCAGTAGTAGGCCTTTATTGACTAAATTGTAACATGACAACCTATGTGACTTTGGGAGGAGTTTTTAGCGCTTACTTTTGACCTAGTGCGCTAAGATTTGAAACAAACGATCGGTGGGAATCCAGCTTTCAGGGGAGTCCTCCCCCGAGTCTCTGGACGGCTGTCGGGCCGAGCGGCGAGCGTTAAAGCACTCTGTTTCGGTCCAGTCGGAGGCCTTTATTGACTAAATTGTAACATGACGACCTATGTGATTTTGGCAGGACTTTTTAGCGCCTACTTTTCAGCTATTGGGCTAAGATTTGAAACAAACGATCGGTGGGAAGCCAGCTTTCAGGGAGGCCTCTTCCAAGCCTCTCGGAGCTCGTGAGGCCGAACGGCGAGCGTCAAAGCACTCGGTTTCGCTCCAGTAGTAGGCTTTTATTGACTAAATTGTAACATGACGACCTATGTGATTTTGGGAGGACTTTTTAGCGCTTACTTTTGACCTAGTGCGCTAAGATTTGAAACAAACGATCGGTGGGAATCCAGCTTTCAGGGGAGTCCTCCCCCGAGTCTCTGGAAGGCTGTGGGGCCGAGCGGCGAGCGTTAAAGCACTCAGTTTCGCTCAAGTAGTAGGCTTTTATTGACTAAATTGTAACATGACGACCTATGTGACTTTGGCAGGACTTTTTAGCGCTTACGTTTGAGCTAGTGGGTTAAGATTTGAAACAAACGATCGGTGGGAATCCAGCTTTCAGGGGAGGCCTCCCCCGAGTCTCTGGACGGCTGTGGGGGCGAACGGCGAGCGTCAAAGCACTCGGTTTCTCTCCAGTAGTTGGCCTTTATTGAGTAAATTGTAACATGACGACCTATGTGATTTTGGCAGGACTTTTTAGCGCCTACTTTTGAGCTACTGGGCTAAGATTAGAAACAAACGATCGGTGGGAAGCCAGCTTTCAGGGGAGGCCTCTTCCAAGCCTCTCGGAGGTCGTGGGCCCGAACGGCGAGCGTCAAAGCACTCGGTTTCGCTCCAGTAGTAGGCCTTTATTGACTAAAATGTAACATGACAACCTATGTGACTTTGGGAGGACTTTTTAGCGCTTACTTTTGACCTAGTGCGCTAAGATTTGAAACAAACGATCGGTGGGAATCCAGCTTTCAGGGGAGTCCACCCCCGAGTCTCAGGAAGGCTGTGGGGCCGAGCAGCGAGCGTTAAAGCACTCAGTTTCGCTCAAGTACCATGACGACCGATTTGACTTCGGCACGACTTTAGGTCGCTTAATTTCTGCCTTGCGGGCTAGGAATTTACAAAGACAAGCCTTGGGAATCCAGCTTTAAAGGGAGGCCTCTTCCAAGCCTCTCGGAGCTCGTGAGGCCGAACGGCGAGCGTCAAAGCACTCGGTTTCGCTCAAGTAGTAGGCTTTTATTGACTAAATTGTAACATGACGACCTATGTGACTTTGGCAGGACTATTTAGCGCTTACGTTTGAGCTAGTGGGTTAAGATTTGAAACAAACGATCGGTGGGAATCCAGCTTTCAGGGGAGGCCTCCCCCGAGTCTCTGGACGGCTGTGGGGGCGAACGGCGAGAGTCTAAGCACTCGGTTTCTCTCCAGTAGTTGGCCTTTATTGAGTAAATTGTAACATGACGACCTATGTGATTTAGGCAGGACTTTTTAGCGCCTACTTTTGAGCTAGTGGGCTAAGATTTGAAACAAACGATCGGTGGGAAACCAGCTTTCAGGGGAGGCCTCCCCCGAGTCTCTGGACGGCTGTGGGGCCGAGCGGCGAGCGTTAAAGCACTCAGTTTCGGTCCAGTCAGAGGCCTTTATTGACTAAATTGTAACATGACGACCTATGTGATTTTGGCAGGACTTTTTAGCGCCTACTTTTCAGCTACTGGGCTAAGATTTGAAACAAACGATCGGTGGGAAGCCAGCTTTCAGGGGAGGCCTCTTCCAAGCCTCTCGGAGGTCGTGGGCCCGAACGGCGAGCGTCAAAGCACTCGGTTTTCGCTCCAGTAGTAGGCTTTTATTGACTAAATTGTAACATGACGACCTATGTGATTTTGGCAGGACTTTGTAGCGCTTACTTTTGAGCTAGTGGGCTAAGATTTGAAACAAACGATCGGTGGGAATCCAGCTTTCAGGGGAGGCCTCCCCCGAGTCTCTGGACGGCTGTGGGGGCGAACGGCGAGCGTCAAAGCACTCGGTTTCGCTCCAGTAGTTGGCCTTTATTGAGTTAGTTGTAACATGACGACCTATGTGATTTTGGCAGGACTTTTTAGCGCCTACTTTTGAGCTACTGGGCTAAGATTAGAAACAAACGATCGGTGGGAAGCCAGCTTTCAGGGGAGGCCTCTTCCAAGCCTCTCGGAGGTCGTGGGCCCGAACGGCGAGCGTCAAAGCAATCGGTTTCGCTCCAGTAGTAGGCCTTTATTGACTAAATTGTAACATGACAACCTATGTGACTTTGGGAGGACTTTTTAGCGCTTACTTTTGACCTAGTGCGCTAAGATTTGAAACAAAATCGGTGGGAATCCAGCTTTCAGGGGAGTCCTTCCCCGAGTCTCTGGAAGGCTGTGCGGCCGAGCGGCGAGCGTTAAAGCACTCAGTTTCGCTCAAGTAGTAGGCTTTTATTGACTAAATTGTAACATGACGACCTATGTGATTTTGGCAGGACTTTTTAGCGCCTACTTTTCAGCTATTGGGCTAAGATTTGAAACAAACGATCGGTGGGAAGCCAGCTTTCAGGGAGGCCTCTTCCAAGCCTCTCGGAGCTCGTGAGGCCGAACGGCGAGCGTCAAAGCACTCGGTTTCGCTCCAGTAGTAGGCTTTTATTGACTAAATTGTAACATGACGACCTATGTGATTTTGGGAGGACTTTTTAGCGCTTACTTTTGACCTAGTGCGCTAAGATTTGAAACAAACGATCGGTGGGAATCCAGCTTTCAGGGGAGTCCTCCCCCGAGTCTCTGGAAGGCTGTGGGGCCGAGCGGCGAGCGTTAAAGCACTCAGTTTCGCTCAAGTAGTAGGCTTTTATTGACTAAATTGTAACATGACGACCTATGTGACTTTGGCAGGACTTTTTAGCGCTTACGTTTGAGCTAGTGGGTTAAGATTTGAAACAAACGATCGGTGGGAATCCAGCTTTCAGGGGAGGCCTCCCCCGAGTCTCTGGACGGCTGTGGGGGCGAACGGCGAGCGTCAAAGCACTCGGTTTCTCTCCAGTAGTTGGCCTTTATTGAGTAAATTGTAACATGACGACCTATGTGATTTTGGCAGGACTTTTTAGCGCCTACTTTTGAGCTACTGGGCTAAGATTAGAAACAAACGATCGGTGGGAAGCCAGCTTTCAGGGGAGGCCTCTTCCAAGGCCTCTCGGAGGTCGTGGGCCCGAACGGCGAGCGTCAAAGCACTCGGTTTCGCTCCAGTAGTAGGCCTTTATTGACTAAAATGTAACATGACAACCTATGTGACTTTGGGAGGACTTTTTAGCGCTTACTTTTGACCTAGTGCGCTAAGATTTGAAACAAACGATCGGTGGGAATCCAGCTTTCAGGGGAGTCCACCCCCGAGTCTCAGGAAGGCTGTGGGGCCGAGCAGCGAGCGTTAAAGCACTCAGTTTCGCTCAAGTACCATGACGACCGATTTGACTTCGGCACGACTTTAGGTCGCTTAATTTCTGCCTTGCGGGCTAGGAATTTACAAAGACA